>NW_020526874.1:0-46017 GCF_003368295.1 Carassius auratus
GTTTCTGGTAATCCACACAGACTATAGTTTTCAGACTCATGCTTATTCATTTTTTTTAAGCAGTATAGCCAATGTGAAGTCTGGTAATATTGTATCTTCTCTTCTTCTACCAAAATGAACTCTTTCAACCCAACTTAATTTTGAAATATGATAAAGATATCGTCCTCTCTCCTCCTTATTCAAAACTTCTTGTCATCTCTTCTTGTCATTTTTATTGCAGTTTCTAATTTTAGCATTAACTTATTTGCTTAGTTGAATAATAATTTCTATATGTGATCATTTCAGCACCTGTTTTGCTAAATGATCCACAACCTCATTTCCATCCACTCCCAAGCTGGAACCCACAGGAAACATATCTTAATTCCTATCTTATTCATTGTATACATACATAAAATAATTTCATTCAAAATGTCTTGTCTTGAAAATCTTCCACTGATAAGACTTGATAATGCAGAGAATTAATCTGCACATATCACTACAGTACATTCATTGGCTGAGTATTCTCCATCCACCTGATAGTTAATAATATTCCTACCATCTCTGTAGAGTAAACTCCTACTTGATAAGAAACTCTTTCACCAATTTTGATTTGATAAGTTGGGACGAATACAGCTGCTGATGCTAGTCCTGTCTCTGGATCTTTGGAACCATTAGTGAAAATTGAGAATGCTTGTAATTCTGTTCTAGATACAGTTTAACCATAACATATTTAGCTTTTACTCTATTTTTGTCATTAATCATTCCTTCCAAATTAAAGTCTACTAGTGGTATAAAGGGAATAACAAAGATGAAATGGGTGACACTAATACTGCAGGGCTCATTTCTACTATTTCACATGACTGGGCTTCTTCTGCTATCCTTCCAAAACTTTTAAAACTGGTCTGACTCATGTTCTCAACATTTTCCCAATACTGGGGCGTAACATTTCACACGCTTGAGGCAGTCGGCCAATCACAACACACTGGATAGCTGGCCAATCAGTGTATACCTCGCTATTCAAAACTAGGATGCTGAGTCCCAATTCGCATACTATCCGTCCTAAATAGTATGCGAAATTAGAATTAGTACGTCCCAAATCGTAGTATGTTTGAAAAGAGTATTCCAAAGATACCCGGATGGTCTACTATTTCCGATTTGAATTCGAAGTGCAGATCAATGCACACTCTATGTGCTAATATTGCCCACAACTCATTGCGTGCGGGAGGGAGGGGCTTTGCGGTGATGTAAACATGGCAGCCGGATGCAGCAGCGGAGATGCGCCCTCAGCTTTTAAGTGTAAGAATTCAAATGTTTAACCCTAATTAAAGTTATATTTTATTTCGTTACAACACATTGCACATGAACGTCAGAACCAGCCGCCTCACAAACGACCTGCGTTTGGTTCTACGACGACGCCGCCCTGCTTCTTCACTCTTCAACTTGGTAGAAGAACACATTGTAAAATGTATTGTGAAAAAAAACGATGAGAAAAAAAGATGGGAATAGTAAATAAAATTTTATTGGACATAAAGAATGAATGAACGTTAACAGTTGTGGTGTGCGTAACTAGGCAACCACGTTGTCGTTCACATTGCATGACGTCATCGAAGTATGTCCCAGAACGTGCATACTCTTTTGCTACACACTCAAAAGTATGTACTTTTTCCTCACAAAAAAGTACATACTTTTAGGTCGTAGTATAAGTAGGCGAATTGGGACTCAGCGGGAGCTTTGTAAAAATCAGGCGGCAAGGAAGTCGACCGGAAGTTGAAGTCGGCTGCGTGCTGCCATCTTGTAGCAGAACTTTACTTGCGTTAGCATTCCCATTGACTCCCATTCATTTTGACGTCACTTTGACAGGGAATAACTTTACATCTGAGGCGTTTAAAGACTCCGTTTGTCCATTATTTATTTCTTAAAGATACACGGCAATGTATAAAGGGCTCCATTACCTTCTATGTTACATTATGGCCCCGTAGAAACAGTTTTTTTTTTAAATAGGCTAACTATTGCGTCATAACCACTTGACTCTCTGTCGCATTACCGTACAGACAGGTGGAGAAGCTCGCAGGCAATTAACTTAATATGGCGTGCTGGCATTACATTTTAAAATACTATACAAAATAATTTTGCACGCACAGCTACTAGAACATTTACATCTGTCAGACAAGTTGCTGAAGTCGTCAAGCTTCGTTTGAGTCTGCGCGTCAGAAACCGAAGTGCTAAAAAACGCTAAAAATGGGCTTCAATTGTCTTAAGTTGAGTTCCAATGGGGTCGCTGTGTCCATTTCTTTTACTGTCTATGGTAAAAATCGACGCGTTTCAAAAAGGCGTTTCAAATATATATATATATATATATATATATATATATATTATATTTTTTTTTTTTACCTTAAAGCTGCAGTAGGTAACTTTTGTAAAAATTTATTTTTTTACATATTTTGTTAAACCTGTCATTATGTCCTGACAGTAGAATATGAGACAGATAATCTGTGAAAAAAATCAAGCTCCTCTGGCTCCTCCCAGTGGTCCTATTGCCATTTGCAGGAATACATCGCTCCCTGTAAGAAACAACCAGAGCTGTGGTCCGTAACTTTTTTATGTGTTCAAAATTTACAAAATGTATATAATAAGCAAGGCTGTCACTTTTGTGAAAAAATCATTTTCGATTTTAAGACATAAGTGTTCATTGAATCGACTGTAAAATAAATTTTTCCATGTCTAAAAAAAAAAAAAAAGGTTAAAGCCTGCAGTGTATTTTAAATAATGATTCAATCCATTTCAAACAACTGTTCAAAAAAATGAAACTTTAAATTACTTGAAGTTGAGAACAGGCCTTGTGTGTAGGGCTGCGCAGATCACGATCGACCGATGCGCATCTCGTCAGTAAAGCCGGTTCTCTAACACGGTTCTCTAATCAGCGGTAAATTGCATCAGGTGCGTGATTTCACATAGAGCAGCTGTTACTACACAGAGCTGGTGTTACCTATAGCTGCGCAAATAAACGCTGATAATGAACGTGGATTTGCGCAGCTAGTTAACAACGGCTCTGTTTAGTAACAGCTGCTCAAGTCAATGAGCATTTTCGGGGTCCAGAGCAGAGCGTTTATATATATGTCCAGCTGTTGAGAAAACGCGCTCCCAGGGGTACTTCATTTTACTGCCAATCTTCCACCACAAAAGCGGGTCGCTGTCAGCTGGCAATGGTGGCTCCTTTTCATAACTCAGCACCTCCTGTAAAGGTCGCTTTCGACGTCACTGGGTCATAAAATTGCTGGTATTTTCTGTCTAGTTTTGCAACGCCTATCTGCATTTCGGAATTCTTTATTTTCTATTTCTGCTTGTTTGTGAGTTTTGTTACATCTATTTTTTAATTGTTTCATTATTTTAAAATTAATAGTGTACATATTTGAAAAGTGACAGCCCTGATAATAAGTGAGTACACCATGAATCCATTTTCCAAACCGTGTTTTTAGCCTGTCTTGAATCACTACGGTACACCTATAATAAGTGTTTATATTCAGACTATTTAAGATTGCTTCGGGGGCACCGCGGCGGAGTATCCCAGTACCTTCGTGATTCTTCATAGACATAAACAGAGAGAAGTAGATCCGGCTACAATGTTCTTCCGCAAGATGCAAGCAGTTCTGTTTTTTAACCGCTAGAGCGTCAAAAGTTACCGACTGCTGCTTTAAACCACATAAACACATTTCATTACACCAAATACTTAAAATAATGTTATTTTTAGCAACTTCATATGACCCCTTTAATTAATGTAGGCTACTGAAAACTGAAACTAGACTAAAGTTAATAGCACCAATGGTAGCGTATTTATTCATCGTACTCTGGCCATTTCTTCATCTGTCTCTCCTCGGGCTCCCAGGTAGACCATGCTGAGCGCTGCGCTGATGCTCAGTGGAGAGAAGAGCATGTTTCCCTCAGCGTTGCTCGCGCTCAAAGCCCGATAGAGATCCAGAGCGAAGAGACTGTTAGCACGAGACACACCCTCCATGACCGATGACACTGCTTGAAATACCAAAACAAAAATTATTGAGTATCATACTTTATGCATCCATCTTTCAAATCACTCAATATACATGTAGTATTTTACTTTTATTATGTCCTTTCGGCGTAATTCAGTTGTCCTCTTCGTTGGTTTGACAGCTCCACATATGTTTGTAAAGTGTTTTAGTAGGCTACGTGTTCTGAAAGATGTGATTCTGCGGAAAATGTTTAATAAGAATGTTTGGTGGTGTTGCCTTATGTAGGAGTGTGAACTGGAGGGGGCTCCGCCCTGTGATAGGAGGTCTGCAGTGCAAAAAAGGACCGATTGACCAACACGAGTTGCTAAAATCGTTCATGAATGGCAAGCCATAGTAACATTTAATATATAAACCACACTAGTGTCTAATTTAACGTTACCATAACTTATTTTTTAGATAGGCTACTAGTGTCTTGTCCATTAAACGTACAGTATGGAATTTTTGGCCACCAGGGGTCACTCAATCAAAATAATAACATAAGACGTACTTTGATGACGTCAGAAAAGAGCGTAAGGCTCATGCGAGATGTTGTTCATTGGAACATGCGCTCTGTCGCTCCCTATCATTCCTCACTCATTCTAACTTAGTATTTTGACAATCACGTCTTTTCGAACGGAGAGATATAGACGGTTTCAACGGCAACAACATAAATAAACATTTGCGCTTCACAGAACGTGCAGGCAAAGCATAATCATGATCCATAACTAAGTTATTGATTGAGGTTTAAATACGAATATAAACAATATAAATATAAATATAATAGTCTCGATCAAGGCTACTACTTTTTCTTCTTCGTCTCGTCTTTGTTTCTGTTCACCTTTGTATTTGGCGGTTCCACAGGAAGTTAGATAAACTACAGGGGTCAAAGTTTATATGACGCCATAGACGGGCGACGAAACGGAAATAAAGAAACGTGCCGTGTCTTCTAATTAAACTATAATTTTCTCCGGATTTGAAAGTTCGTGGAAACTGTCGGGATGATGTAAGTACACAACTAAAAAATATATATAA
This sequence comes from Carassius auratus, assembly GCF_003368295.1. NCBI lineage: Eukaryota > Metazoa > Chordata > Actinopteri > Cypriniformes > Cyprinidae > Carassius > Carassius auratus. The sequence continues at coordinate 5,034 of NW_020526874.1, forward strand.
CATAGATATAGTGATTTCTGTTTTTTTAAAGCAGAAAAATTACATATTGCGCCTTTAAGTAGGCCTACTCATTCATTAGTGCTTATTATTTAGGCACTAGTTCTTTTTTTTTTGGGGGGGGGGGGGGGTACTAGTGTTTTTTGTAAAGTTACTAGTACTTATTAATTAGATACTAATACTTAATATTAGAAACTCACTTTTATATTGTAGCTAGTAATTTTTTTTTAGATATTAAATATTCAGTTTTTACTAGTATGTATTTTTCTAGTGACTAGTACTTTATTTTTATGTAGCCTACTAGTAGTTATTCATTAGGTAGTACATATTTTTTGATAACTAGTACTCATTCATTAGATACTAGTACCTATTAAATAGTAGTACTTATTCATTATATACTTGTACTTATTATTAGATAGTATTTGTCCATTAGATATTAGTACTTATTATTTTAGATACCTATTAAATAGATACTAGTACTTATTCAATATACTAGTACACATTTATTAGATACTAGTTCTTATTTGAAATGTTACTAGTATGATTTTTTATTTTATTAGTACGTTTTTTAATTTAACTCCAAGCCATTTGAACTAACTTAAGACAAGTAAAAAAGCAGGTCTGACTAGTAAGATTATGGAAACCGTTTTAACATTGAATGAAGCGAATGATCTCAAAATGGTCAAGCGGCAAACTAGAGCCGGTAGACGTGAATTTGACGCTCTATTCACATTTGGTGTGAACACAGCATAATGATGTTCCAGAAAATTCATCTTTTGCATAATCTTTTGCTGTACTTTGTTCCAAAAATACTCCTTCCGGTTTGTCACAAGTTTCGGAAAGTTTTTTTCGAGTATGGCTCTGTGTGACGTAAAATGGAGCGGAATTTCCTTATATGGGTCTTAAGGGCACATTTCCCGGAAGAGCGCGCGCTCCCGTATAGCAGAGCACAGACATTCACTGATCAGAGCGAGAGACCGAATTGTCACAAAAGAAGTGTGTTTTTGATTGCCAGGGCAAGACAACCCTGCACAGATTACCAAAAAAAAAAAACAGCATTAAGGGAGCAGTGGATGGAGTTTATTTTTACAGCGCATCAACGGAGTTGTGCAAGTGTTTGTGTTTGTTCCCTGCATTTCGAAGATGCTTGTTTTACAAACAAGGCCCAGTTTGACGCCGGATTTGCGTATCGTTTATTTCTTAAGGATGTTGCAATCCCAACTAAAAAGGGTCACGATCGTGTGTTGGAACCGCAGGCGGTGAGTAAAAATGCTTAAAATATCTCTGTTGTTAACTTAGCTATCGGCGCGTAAGCACATCAAGTAAACAACATGTGATGTTGGCATCAAACTGCACTTTCCACATGTACACCTTTTAAAGAAAAGAAAAAAAAAGACGACATAAAGTGGAACTTAGTCATTTTCCAAAACCGCTAAGCAAATATATACAGTTTCAATACATACCACATAGAGACGTCCTGCTGTAGTCGTTGCTGCTGCTGCTCTTGTTAAATTTTAGCTTCTGGATCTGATTCTGGATCATAAATATACGGCTGAATCTGACTGTTAGCCATGGTTTGTTTTGGATGATGTTTTTTTCCTCACGGTAATGTCACAGTTTCCAGACGCTCTCAACGCAAATGCTTACGCGCACTCGTGATTCTTAAGCTCCGCCCACACATCACGCCGCTCGTGTTTTTCCTGGAAAAACGGTACAGACTATCTTTCTCTTATAAATATAATAAAACTAAAGACTTTTTGGAGATATGAAGGATGCAGTACTACTCAATAGGTACTCAAGATTAACAGGATATTGAGTGAAAACGAGCATTTCACCCCCGCTTTAACAGAATTCGCCTACAAAAAACAACCCGTTTGGACTACAGCCCTCTAGTACCTGCAGTAATGACGTCACTAAAATAGTTTTTTGACTATCCTCCGCCCACATGAATTCACAAAAAGGGGGGCATGGTCTTGTTGCGCTCTGACGGAGAAGAAGGAAAAGCTGCGTTTGTTTTTGCCATGTCGTTGAAACGCTGTTATTTTAATCTAGGAGTCCAATCACCTTTGTTTGGCCTTCCCAGGGATGCTGTACTTGGAGATTAATGGTTGCAATTTATGTTTAACTCCGTTCCCGAAAATTATAATCCACATGTAAAACTATGTGCTGCACATTTTGCTGAGGGCAGCTTGCTGAGGACAAATTCCTCAATCTCAATCAGTTTAATGCCGGATTCGCACAAAGATTATCCTTGAAAGATGGAGAAGTTCCCTCTTTGTCTGGAGAAAGCATTGTTTATGGACCACAACCAGAAGAAGTGTATTTTACTATTTAAGTTGGTGCATTTAACAGTTTCTGAAACTTATTACACAAAGGGCAACGCTGTTTAGCTTTGTTAACTAGATGTTAGGGCTGTGCAAAAAAACGAATGCGATTTTCATGCACATCTCGTCGGTAAAAACGCTCCTGTGATTATAAGTACATCTCCAGCTCCTGTGTCTAGCCCAATCACATTTCCAGGAGGGCCGCGTGCTCTAAGCATCTGTCGAATCACAACACAGGAATCGCTGGCCCAATCAGAACTCGTTACGTATTTCTGAAGGAGGGACTTTATAACAAGGAAATCATCAGCCCGTTTTTATGACAGTGAAAACACAGGCGGCAAAGAAGTCAACCGGAAGTTGAAGTCGGCCGCGTGTCACCATCTTTTAGCAGAACTTCACTTGCGTTAGCATCCCATTGACCTCCCATTCATTTTGGCGTCACTTTGACAGCGAATAACTTTTTATCTGAGGCGTTTAAAGACTCCATTTGTCCATTATTTATTTCTAAAGATAAAGACAATTTATAAAGGGCTCCATTACCTTCTATGTTACATTATGGCCCCATAGAAACCGTTTTTGTAAAAATAGGCTAACGATTGCGTCATAACCACTCGACTCTCTATCGCACAGTAGAGAAATTACCATACAGACAGGAGAAGCTTGCAGGCAATTAACTTAATATGGCGTACTGGCGTTACATTTTAAAATATTATACAAAATAATTAATCAGAATACTTACTCCTGCTCACTCACGCCAAAGACCTCCCCGCTCAAGCTCGCCGTCTCTGCAAGATTAACGATGGCAGTTTGCACGCACAGTTAAGATTTACATCTGTCAGACAGGTTGCTGACTTCATCAAGCTTAATTTGAGTCTGTGCATCAGAAACGGAAGTGCTAAAAATATCTAAAAATGGGCTTCACTTGTCTCAATTTAGTTCCAATGGGGTCGCTGTTTCAATTTTTTTACTATGTGAAAACAGCAGTATACTGATAGGTGAATTGTGGGGAAAAAAAATGTTTTTTTTACACGCGAAACATGAACATGTTAAATTGCACACTGTAAACACAATCAAAGCTTCTAAAAGCGCGAATAATGGGACCTTTAATGTAAAAACATTTAGTGTCTACACCACCACTGCTTTATGCAAAAATAAAAAAAATAAAAATAATAATAAATAAAAAGGTTACATACAGCCCTGAAATTATATTTATTGTTTTTACTGGAGGAAAAATAGGAAAATAATAGATAATAAAATTGGTGTCTAATCTCCATCCTGCCACCAGAGGTCGCTCAAAGACCAACAAACACATTAGGCCACTTTGTATAGGAAATTACAGCGTTTACAACAGTAAAAGTTTACTAGTTTGGCTTATAGATTAAATGTTAAAACAGCTTTCAATAGTGTAAGTACGAGTATGTACACCCCTCAAACTAGCCCTCAGTGGGTTAGCCTAAACTGGGTAAAGTGGTTGAAAAATGGCTCAGTGTTTGTAGAATTGTAGAATGGACTGTTTCAAAACCCATACTCCTGTTTTTTTGCATTTGACCACTTGAAGTATTTCCAGTGTTTGGCCTAAATGTTCAATTAGGCGTCTGAACGACAAACTTTTGCTTTTCCGATGGGACAGACTTGTGTTAATTAATAGCAATTAAGGTTTTTCCACACACACACACACACAATTGTAGTGCTTATAATTGATAAAAAGCAGTTGCAGATGTTACTATGAAATCTCTGCACCATTACAATATGCAACACTTTAATGACATAATGACTGTGCAGACTTTGAATTTACTTTGTTGTCCCAGTCAACGAATTTGCTAAATAATTGTTGTGATAGTCAATAAATGCATTATCAAAAATGTGCCAAAAATTCCCAGCTAATCAAAATCAAAGACATTATTATATTATTTAAAAAAAATACAAAATGTGAATTATTGACATCTAAATAGTAGTATTTATTATTTATTTATTTTAGTGTTAGACAAACATCATATATTTAAGATGGGCCTCTGAATCTGCCGAAGAAGAGGATGCTGTTGGTGGTATTGTGCCTGATGAAGAACAAGAAGGGGTGATCTGCCATGAAGTGCTCCTCTCGTAACATACAGAATGCCACAATGGCTGCCGTAGCGGCTGCTGCCTCTGTGCCTTCCTCGTTTACATCCACAAAGGCCTTGTGGGCCACTGTCGAAAGGAAGAGGCCACCCTGACTGCTCATGCCAGTCAGATCAGCCTTTGGACCCTGAAACACAGAGGTCATACCCATGCCCATCAATATTTCTGCTAAGGAGCTCTCTACCTCCAGCTTGAACTTTGGCAAGTGGACTATGATCTCTGTCTGGGTGTCCATATTGCTTCTGTTGGTCCATTCATTCAGCTTATCAAGGGTCAGCTCGCTCTCCAGCTGTCAAACACACATGCGCAAATTCTCAGTCTCTGAATATATGCAAGTAAACAATACAGTCAAGTCAAGCAGATCAATACAAAAACTTTTTGCTGACCTTAAGAAGAGGGTCAGAGCCATCCTGACTTTCCTCAGGAAGAAGAATCAACATGCTGAGCTCTTCTTTTATATATGGCAACTCCAGCACTTGTAAGCGGTGGTCATAGACATAGTTGAAGGGGAACTTTTTCTTCTGGTACATCATTTGCACAGGCCGGCGTTCATTCTGATGGAAGACAGAACACATATGATAAAGTGAACATGAAAAAGAGAATGACCCCCTGTCATATAGATATGATGTAGTATGCATAGTGTAAAGACATACAACTGCAGTTGTACAATATTTTGCAAACAGACCTGGTTTATTTTAAATGGCATTTCTTTAGTGTCTTGAGCATTAAATTTCTGCAGCCAGTTCCCTTTGAAGTAGATGGCATTAACCAGAGCTAGCCGGGTCATTCCGGTCACCATTCCTGGCTTGAGAAGATCTTTGATTTTATCTACAAAAAACACAAGTTTGCACTCCTGACTTCACATCTTTTAAAAAAATATTTTCAATCAATAGGTCCGAACTGATTCTTTAATAGAACTGTAGATGGAACTGATCTTCTCACTCTCTGTCTGCTCTTCCACCCATTTGTTAATGAGCTGTCGTGACTCGTCAAATGCTCCAATGAAGTCCACAGCCTGGAGGTCAGCGTGGTACAGCTTCAGAGTGGACTCCAAATACTCCTGCAGGACGCATGACACCAATCAGCAATATATATATTATAATGGAGTTGAAAAGAATAGCTTCATAATGTCCCATTTTTGAAGACGGAAAGGACTCACAGGTAAGAAACTGAAGGTTTTCTCTCCATAGAGACGGTTGGCCAGTCTAAGGATGTAGGAAGCTTGTGGCTTGTTGATTGCAGAGGTGAGGGTCTCAAAATGAGAGTGAACATCAGAGACAGAACTAAAGGACAAAACCTGCAAGGGAAAGAGTTCACATGTTAACTGTATTTTTTTTTTTTACACCGGAAAGACTATACTAATAGTTTTACAAAATTGTCTTTTTTTTATTATATATTTCTCTTTTATTCAAAAGAAGAAAAAATGACCATGGTATGTTTACAGAATAAGCTAAGGGTGTGCACTTAAGAGCCTGTTCTAAGCACATTCATTATAAGGAGTAAACTAAATTAAGGAATTTATCTAATTGTTGTTGGAGTCTAAAGTCATTATCTAGATGAGTCTGCACTTTCAAACAAATGATGGCAGCTAGCAGGCACAAGCTGGCTTTTGTGGCTAAAATCTTGAATATATTCTAGGTCCATTTCAGTTGTTTTCTCTTTTAAATCTGGATGCATTTTTTCTATTTTGTAAGCTCCTTCTGAAAGAGCAGCTCTAAAGAGTGAAAAAGAGAGGTATGTGCAGCTGTGATCATTTGTTTACCCTACTCCGGCTCTCCCTCTCTCTGTTGAGTCAGTTGCTCACTGGTTGTATCACAGTCTGTGCACTATTTGGCTAATGGAATGTCCTGCTATGTCTAGTTTATCAATAAACGCTTTGCATACAAATGCTTTGCATTTGATTTCAGCCCAAGCATGCAAATCTGCTTTGTAATAGATTAATGATGTACGCTTGAAGTCAGCATATAGGACTGCTGTACTGATGCACTGCTGTACTGTTGGGGTGGTGTTGGCACAGTGGATAAGACACATGTCTTTGGTGTGAGAGACCCGGGTTTGAATCCACTGTGAGACACCAATGTGTCCCTGAGCAAGACACTTAACCCCTAGTTGCTCCAGAGGTGGCAACCTCTGATTGATATAGCAATTGTAAGTCGCTTTGGATAAAAGCGTCAGCTAAATGTAATGTAATGTAACTTGGAACATTTTCATTACTTCTATATGTTAGTTAGGCTAATATTTAACTGCAGTGGCTATACCTACAAAATACCGTAAACTATAGCTTTGCTACAGTATTCACCATGAACTATTGTAGGGCCAGTAGGTACTAACTGAACTAACTGAACCTGAATTATAATAGATTTTTCTGAAAGAGATAACATTTTCTGCAGTAATAAATAAATAGCTTTGGAAGCTTTATTGAATTTGCCACATTCATGGATAATGAACTGAAATTACACTGAATGATAATTCCAACTCAAACTTTCACACTTATATATATTATATATATATAATTCTCATTTAAATTCTCAAAGAATTCTACGACACTGATAGAATGAAAGTTTTTCCCCCACTAGAACTGGTTTAGATAAACTTGTAACAAAATCATAACTATATGCTATTTTTTTGGCTGTGATAAATGTGTCTCTGTGTTAAGCTCACACTATGAGCAAATATTTACCCTTATGACATCTAGACCTCACCCCATTTTTCTGTCAAACAAGGTTATGTTCTCTATTCCTTGTTTTGGGTTGTGGTTTTGTTTTCGAGCAGGATTTCCCAACCACAGATTGTACTGTACGTGCAGAATGCAGACAATTTCTAGAATAATAATAATAATAAACTCTTCGCTTGTTCTCCAGATGCTTATACCTCATACCTTTGCCATTTCTTTGGCAGTCTCTCCTCGGGCTCCCAGGTAGACCATGCTGAGCGCTGCGCTGATGCTCAGTGGAGAGAAGAACATGTTTCCCTCAGCGTTGCTCGCGCTCAGAGCCCGATAGAGATCCAGAGCGAAGAGACTGATAGCACGAGACACATCCTCCATGACTGATGACACTACGGATAAACAGCCACATAATTTATGCAACCATTGTTTAAATCCATATAACGCCATATTTTCACAAAAAGCAGTAAAAATACTTAGCAGTTCTAGACAGTATAAACAATTTATATGCTTAGCCTACGAATGTCCAGCGTTAGTACAAAAATAACTTTAGACTTCTGTCCAATCTAATAATGTAATGTACTTTTGTTTTAACATATGTAGCCTAATAATGTGCATATCACCGTAAATATTTCCCTTTTGCTCAGAAGTTTGATTGCACGTCAGATAAATGCGGAAGTCCCAAAAACGGAGCGTACATTCCCTTTGGAAGTTCGGTAAAAAAAAACGTTTTGCTCGCGAGTTATTGATCCGGAAAAGTCGAATCTGTGAATATCTTGCCAGTTTTACCGAACTCCCATAGTTAACAACACTCCAGTTCCGAGCACCGGTTTTAGAGAATTGTATGTTTACAGATTAAGTATTACCTACCTTTTTTATAAAGGATGCTTGTCACAAATGTACGTCTGAGTGAAAAAGAAACCTGCCCTAGAGTCATGCGATACAAGTGGACCAGCAACGCCCACACAGCGTAGAACAAACTAGACGGGCAAACCGCATAACTGAGACATATCTCAGATGCGTTAGTCACACACTCCCTCGCCGTTTTACTGCCTTTGCATGTGCTTCCCGTATTTTACTCCACAATTCACAACCCTTTATTCAGCCAGTTTCCAAAATAAGTGAAACATTTGTTGGAATGTTTTAATACGTTTTCTTTGGAGGGGGGGGGGGGGTGTACAATAGCAAATAGCCTACACACTTTGTTTTGTCAACAACACAAGGCAGATGTATTCAGTGAATGTGACAGCTCTGGACTAATCAGTTGGACTTTGTGCATAAAGGGTGAGTCACACTATTGGGTTCACACAGAGGTTCTGCGCAATAAAACCTTATCAAAGGCCTTTCACAATAGGGACTGTGTTTGTGGAGGAAGTGGTTTTCTGATAGACTTCTTCAGTCTAGTGTTTTCCTGTAAATGTATCAAATAGTTATTTTTTTCTTGATTGATACATTAAGCAAATATAGTATTGTTTTCTTCAGGTTATGAGATTGCTACCAAAAGAGATAACTCCAATCAATTGCCATGACAAGGAATTATAAATGAAAACAACACCTACAATGTCAGTATCATATATTTATATATTTGCACATTAAGTACAGACTGAGCAATCAGATGAAAACTGGATATTGTTCTGCTAAAGTTACATACACACCACACACATGCACACACACACACACACACACACACACACACAAATAAGGCAATAAGGCACAAAGAGTGCTTCTTAAGGACTCAATGGCAACACATTACTGACAAAACTAAAATAGATAGTATAGGAAAATATATCACAACGGTTAGTCCAACCTGAAATGAAACTTTTGTCTGCTCTCAAATCTACAGCAAACACAAGAACAGCATTTGGAGTGAACATGGAGCGGCACAACAGTGCAATATTTTGAGGAATCTGAACATTGACACAACAGGGTTGTGCAATAATACTGTATATATTTTTAGAGGCACAGGAATCAAAAATTTAAAAGCACTATTTAAGGGGCCCTGCACAATCACATTTGTGAGTCACTAGATGGCAGAATTACTCATGATTTGTATAGCATGCATGTGTATCTATTGAAAAGGCCTTTAAAAAGATGCCAAAATATTTTCTCATTTTGAATTTTAGTGTCATAAGAACTTGTTTTTACTAATGTTTATTGCATAAGCACATTTTAAAGATTACAATATGTCCGTAACATGTGGAATAGCAGTTCTCGGTTCGGTGTGCAGGATACTGTGTTTTTTACACAGTACTCTCTCTCTCTCTCTCTCTCTCTCTGTCACACACATACACACACACACATTCAAACACACACAATTGCTGCTCTTGAATTACACACAGACAGCAGCACTTAAACGTCAGATTGAGGTTTAAATAAAACTCTTCATGTCAGCACCATGGTTTGCTGTTTCCACACCTCACACTGCATGCATACTTCCACTAGAGCATTTGTGTGTGTTTGGTGTTAATTAGTTCTAGTAGGTCCCCAGAAGTTAGCTAAATTTGAAAACCTCCCTTTGGGGACATCCCCAGTTATTAAATTAATTCATAAATAAAGCAAATACTGTTTTTGGCTAATGCTAAGTGCAAATGTTTCCTGTTAGAGTTAATGTTTGGAAAATGAATAATGTGTACAATCTTAATTTGAAGCAATGGAAATCTATAGTATGTTCTCATTTAGATACCTAACTAAATATGTGAGGACAGAGAAGTAGTGGTTGGAGGTAAGGGAGAAAGGCTGGCTATGAAAATACCTTGTGTAACATTGCTCTATGACTGACAGACAGGCAGGCACACACTGCTTTCTAAATGTACCAAACATCTGCAAATATACTGAAACACTTACTCCACCAACACACAGACAGACAGAGATATACTCGGCATTTAGACACATACACTTTCTTGACCTTATTCTGTTTTGATTTTCTGTTATATGACCATAAAAACTTTTAAATGTATTACATGCTCATACATGTTTATGAACAGACAAGAGCAGCTGCAGTTTAGCTTTGATCCTGGTATTTTCAATGAGAACAATCCACAATCCATATACAACAGAAGTGCCAGCCCATAGCATAGCTAAACTATTCCAACACAATAAAGGAATATTTAATGCTTTAACTACATGGACACATAAAGAGAAGAGATCATCACCCATTGTACCGTCTCAAATAAGTCAAGGAGAACAGAATTTGACCTGGTTCTTCTCTCTGGTGGTCTGTCCCACTGCCATTCTCAAAAGCACTAGTAGATGAATTGTTATTCATCTGTTTCTGTAGATGTGAATTTAGCTATTTTGCCTACATTTGACCTCTGCCTCGAACAGCATTATTGAAACCGCACTGTTGCAAAAATAGTGCACATTTAAGTCTTAAAGACTTAGTCCATGAGGTGGTTTCTCATTGACAGTTCAATCACAGCTGAAGGCTATAAATAATATGAGTGACAAGACAAAGGTTTAGCCTATTAGACTTCAAATGTCAGGGAGCGGGTGCTTCAAGATGAATTATCTCCATTTGTATGGGTAAGTATAATTTCCATTAAACATTTCAGTAATAACCTACTTAAAGCAATTCTACGTTTTTTTTTTTAACCATTTAAATCATTCTGATGGTAAACTGACTAATGTACACTGAACTTACTGTGTCTGTTCAAAGAGTTTGGTGAGCGGGAATGAAATTCCGCGAAAAGTGCAGACTGCTTTATAAGGCTATACACTGTTAATACGACAGTGATACATTAACGACAGTGAATTTCACTCACTTAACTGTAGGGGGCTCTAAAATCAGAAAATACACAAAACTACATACAGTTGCTTTAAAGATGTCAATTAATTCACCTAATTAACTTAACCAAGTTGACTTTTGGTCAGCAAATTCCTCCCAGATAATCCAGGTATTAATGGAATATAAAAAAAATAAAATAAATAAATTGACATGTTTTTAAATCTTGTTTTACAAGTAGATACTGAATTTCTTTGCACTATAAGATTTAGTTATTTGGTTGGGTTTATTGACTTTTACGGTCATAAAAACACGCTTTCTCTGTACACACACAAACACACCCCAACACAGGAAAGGGAAACACATGGCACTGAAATTCCACACCCTCTACAATAGCAACCCCTTCCCACTCCCTGTGCTTCTCTTATCCCCCCACAACCCTCCACCCCCACCTCACATTTACACTTGACTCGCCTCTGACTTTGCCACATCCCACAGATTGTCTCTCTCCCTCTCTCTGCTTACCTGACCGTGTGCCACTTATACAGTGTATACTATGTGGACAAGACCCCATGTCTGAGGCTGATCGCCGATTTATGGCTAAACATCCTTGATACAGATTGTGTTTTACAACAAAAGGAAGAGAAAAGGGAAAACCTCAATTGGAGCGACTTGTCGTCAACCTGCCTATTCAAATGTAAGTGGAATATGATATGACAATATGATATTATAATATGCTACAATAGACTATAGCAAGATGTACTATAATCATATGCCTCTATTGAACGTAAGCGCTCCTGTGGTGTTGCATTAACAAGCCTGTACGTGCAAACACACATATCATTCCTAATGAATAAAATCTTAAACTTTATCAGGATGCATGTGTGTTGGTAAATGTTTGTGTTGAATCTGTTGATATAAGTGTAAAGTGCATTGAAGTATGTGTCATTTTACACTGCACTGCTATTACCATTAGGCTGCTACAAAAGTTATGGTGTTATAAGATCAGAGATTAAACATTCCCTGGTGTGTCTATGTATGGGTACAAAAAGACTCTGTAAGCTGTATAGTCTTTGTATTTATTTAGATTTTACAACAGAATAGTCATCATTCATAGATTTCAACACAAATAATATATCCTTTATAGTGGCAGAGATTTAAGGCAATTCATCCTCAAAACTCAAATATTTTCCCTACCATATGTTATCAAGTGAAAACTGTCAGTCAAAATAATTAAGAAGAAGTGATGTCAAAGACGTGATGTTCCAAGAAACACGCTGCCAAAATCTCACTTGGCTAGGGTTCTTGGCTATGGGGTCAACGTAATGATATATTCTCTTAGGGGCCTATCGAAGGAACATCCCAACCCAAGAATAATATCTCATCTGTTTAGTTACCATGTCCACTTCATTCAGGACCTTATTCAAGACAACATCTATTAATTTCCTACATACATTTAAAAAATGTACTAAACGTCCTGTTATACAACTTTAGCCTTTCTAGAACTTCTGCCAGATGTTACACATATATTTTTCCCTTATATGGACTGCCTGCTGCAAACTGGTTTACTGTACAGACATCAATTACTTGTTATTTCACTGTTTAGAGAGACCAGGGCTGTTACAAAGATTCAACTATTTTATAAAGAAACCTACAGGGATCTTTAAATAGGTAGATCACTCAAATAAATAAAACCCAATCCCTTAGAATTATCCCTTCATAAACAAATACCAAAATTCCAATCCAAAAATACGTCATGATATGGAAAAAAACATATAAGTCTCACAGGACTATAAGTCGCATTTATTTAGAACCAAGAGAAAACATTACCGTCTACAGCAGCGAGAGGGCGCACTATGTTTTCAGTGTAGACTACAGGAGCACTGAGCAGCATAGAGCGCCCTCTGGCGGCTGTAAACGGTAATGTTTTCTCTTGGTTCATTTCTCTCGGTTCATGTAAAATTAATTTTCATAATTAAGTCGTACCTGACAATAAGTCGTAGGACCAGCCAAACTATGAAAAAAAGTGCGACTTATAGTCCGGAAAATACAGTATACATTTTACTTTTGTACTGTAAAAACTTTTTGTGTGCAGACAAATGTTTATACCCAGATAAAATGTGTCTGCAAGATGGCTGTTAAAGATCGCTTCATCTGGAAAGCCTCTGCTTTGTACAAACATCTGATAGAGGTCTTTAAGATTTTACATGCAGTTTTACATGCAGTCTAAATCATAAACATTGTAAAGACATCTAATAAACATCTATTGGACATCTGATAGGAAACGTCCTATAAATGTGTCGCAGAGGAGTAGAGGAGACTTTGCCCTCAGCCAAAAACCACATATTTGAAGTCTAAACAACTACTGTATATTCCTTGACACAAAAACTATTAATTATAAAATTATAGTGGATTATCTCATGCTTGGAAAGAACTCTCAGCCATCATTTATATATAAGTAATATCTGTGATTCACCATTGGCATGAGGCCGCATGCACTAGTATTTAAGCTCTGTTATCTCTAGAATATCACACTCCTCTCAGCCAATCAGATTCAAGGACCTGAAAGAAATAATTAATTCTGGCACTGATTCTACTGTCAAAAACTTTTTTTTTTTGACTGGGTGCTGACAGAGAGTCAAAGAGTTTGCCTTTTCACTGTAGCATAAGCCATTCAGAGCCCTTTAATTGAGACTCTGTAACACTGCACCAGAAAATATGACAGCAAGGCCATGATCATAGTACAGCTATGCACCCATTGCTCTATACCAAGCAAAAGGGCAAGAACTCTCTCCACTATTAAGGTGAATGGAACCGATTGAGACTTGTGTCTGGTTTGAAAATAGAGCGTTCTTGTTGCTGGGGTGTCCCAGCCCCAGGGGGATTACTCCAGTTTAGGACTTTCTGTTACCCCAGGGCATTTAGATGGATCAGCATGCTATGTGCACAATGGCATCTCAACTGATCCATTGGAAAGAGAACAACACACTTCTTATCAGGGTATGTGAGGTAGAGCTCATGTCTAAATGCAGCCTTCATCACTGGTGACAGTTTCGGTGCATACATGATAGGATGAGTTATGGGACAAAAACATTCTTTTTTTTGTTTCAAGTGACAGCATTTTAATGTCATATTGCAGTATTTTTAGTTTGATCATCTTTTTGGGTCCCAGTACTTTTTTTTTAGCACATTCATGTCCATCCATCTAAGTCACATTTTAGAAGTACATACCATAGTCCATAGTCCATAAACAAGACATAATATTTATTTTCTCTATGCATGGAGAATAGTCTTTCAAAACGAGGGTCACCACTTGGCCTGAGTGCTTAAATTTAAAACCACAAAAATGACCATCTGACCCCCACAAAGCTGATTATAGCTGCTAACCTCAACGTCAGCATTGACCTGCACCTGCTCACTGACCCAACACTCGTTACCATGCACTCATACACACATAATGGTATATATTTCTTTCCAGTCTGTTCTTGTGTGTAATGTGGTCCAGTAAAAACAACGCTTTTATCTAAAAAAAAAAAAGACGCTATAGACCAGATATAGACTATTAGAGACTATTATGACATTTCCTCTGAAAACAATATTTAATTGTCAGAACAAATAAAGTTTTGTCACGTTATGTAATCCGTCAGTGTTTTTTGTCCGTCTCTTTCTGATTCTTTCTGCAGTTACATGTTAAGCCAGTAGGTGTTGGCAAACTGTCTTTATGTGTGACTTATTCACTCAGTCATTCATTCAAATCAAAACGAATGCTGATTCATTATGAAACAAAACTAGTGACTTGTTTAATTTAAAATTGCGTAGCTACATACTTTTTTACCATTTTGTTATATGGCACAAAAAGTAAGGGTAATATACGAGTGTAGCCTACAGCTCATAGACTGTATAAAAACAGGTAGCCTACAACTCTAAATTCAGCAACTGTCATCATGAGTGAGTCATTAAATCATTCACTGAGACGATTCGTTCTGAACTGGCTCATTCAGGAATGCCATAGGACGTGTCGCTCCGTTAAATCATCTGTGTGAATAGTTGAAACTTTGTTGGCCTAGCAACCTAGACAATGTATTCAATTCAATTCAATTCAAGTTTATTTGTACAGCGCTTTTTACAATACAAATCGTTACAAAGCAACTTTACAGAAAATTATGTTTCTACAATATTTAGTAGTAGCTAGTAGTTTGTGCACATTTGACAGGATTTTAGAAAAAAAATAATAATAATACAAGACGTAGTCAGCTAGACAATGAACTATCAATATTATTAATTAAGTTATTATATGATGCAGTCACACATTTAGCAATAATTGTTTGTTCTGTTTGTTGATTCAGGGTTAGCATCATCTGAGGTCCTCTGAGGGTCAGCATCATCTCTTCTCAGGTGTTCTGGATCAAGACTGGAGCTTGGCGAAAGAGATGTGTTTTTAATCTAGATTTAAACAGATAGAGTGTGTCTGAACCCCGTACATTATCAGGAAGGCTATTCCAAAAGTCCAGCGTTTTGTGACCTTATGGTGCATGATGGGTTGTAGCGTGGTAGAAGACTAGTCAGGTATGCAGGAGCTGAACCATTTAGGGCCTTATGATAATTTGTAACTGATACGGAACTTAATAGCTATAGCTATTGCCAGTGCAGAGACTGTAAAATTGGGGTAATATGATCATATTTTCTTGACCTCGTAAGGACTCTAGCTGCTGCATTTTGGACTACCTGTAGCTTGTTTATTGAAGAAGCAGGACAACCACCTAGAAGTGCATTACAATAGTCCAGTCTAGAGGTCATGAATGCATGAATAAGCTTTTCTGCATCAGAAACAGATAACATGTATCGTAGCTTGGCAATGTTTCTAAGATGGAAGAATGCAGTTTTTGTAACATTGGAAATATGATTTTCAAAAGACAAATTTCTGTCTAATATAACACCCAGACTTCTGACTGTAGAGGAAGTAACAGTACATCCGTCTAGTTGCAGATTGTAATCTACAAGATTCTGTGTAGTGTTTTTTGGTCCAATAATTAGTATCTCTGTCTTATGCGAATTTAATTGGCGAAAATTATTTGTCATCCAATCTTTTACATTTTTAACACACTCTGTTAGCTTAGATAATTGGGAAGTTTCATCTGGTCTCGTTGAGATATATAGCTGAGTATCATCAGCATAACAGTGGAAGCTAATTCCGTATTTTGAATACCTGTCCTGCCCTTGAATACCTGTATAGTTTTGTAATTGATCTATGAGTATGTCATGATCTATGGTGTTGAACGCAGCACTAAGATCAAGTAAGACTAGAAATGAGATGCAGCCTTGATCTGACGCAAGGAGCAGGTCATTTGTAATTTTAAGTGCAACAGCAATAACAATGTAACAGCAATACTGTGTTATTTTAGTGGTAAAAAATATGCTGCTTGATATTGCATACTAGTATTTTTTATCATTATTATCATCATAAGGTAAAAAATAATAAACACTCTGTTTTGCAAATAGTTTTACAGTTACTTTCTTATTCTTCAAGTCATTTGTGTAATCTAATATATGAATGAATTGGAAATCAACAGAATTTGACATGGTGCAAAATAAGGTGGATAAAAGCAATATCAGTCTAAAAATGCTTGTGTATAAGGATCGGGTCCAGGAAGGCTTTAAAGCCGACAGATTTTTCTTCCAGATTGATTGATTGATTGGTTGGTTGATTTTTTTATGTTTTTATATTTCCAGCTCAGAAGACAATATCAAGTCTAAGAAGAGGCAGTGTCCCAAGTCTAATAAAACAGTTGCTGCCCATCCATGCCCTGCATTTCTTAACAACAGAGCCATGGAGGGAGAGGAATCACAGGCCAAGGAGCTCAGCATGGGTCGACTTGCGTTCTTTGGGCACCTTGAACAAGTAGAAAGAATGCGTTGCTACTGGGAGCTAAAACATGTCAAACTACAGACTCTGGAGCAGGTAACTCTCCAAAAAATGCTAGACACTGACACAGATGTTTATCCACATTGGCTTTTTTTGGAGTTAATTTGAACGAACAGATATTTTGGTTTACAGCCAAAGCCTGTATTATGTGCCATCTCATAGGTATGTAAACCCTACCGTTCAAAAGTTTTTTGTTTTTTTTAAAGAAATAAATACTTTTATTCAGCATGGCATATTAAATTGATCAAAAGTGTAAATACATTTATGTTGTTAGAAGAAACATTTTAAATAAATGATGTTCTTCTGATTCTTTATTCATCAAAGAAACCTGATAAAATGTATTACTGTTTCCATAAACATTATGCGGCATATCTGATTTCAACACGGATAAGTGTTAATAAGAAATGTTTCTTAAGTACTAAATCAGCATATTAGGATGATTTATGAAAGATCATGTGACACTGACGACTAGAGTAATGGCTGCTAAAAAAAAATCTGATTCGCCTTCAAGTTTGAAATAAATTACATTTTAACATATTCAAATAGAAAACATTTAGTGTAATAATATTTCACAATTTGAATTATTTTTTTTTGCTGTAATTTTTATTAAACATATGCAGCATTGGTAGGCATATGAGACTTCTTTCAAAAATATTAGTAATCTAACAACCCCAAAAGTCTAAACGTTATTGTATAAGCTACAGTAAAAGAGAGAGTTGTTTGTATATTATTTTAAGCTAGGTGTGTTGTACTGCTTTAAATATGTCCACAGAGGGGGCTGTATTACCACGAATCAGTCCAACTACAGGTAAATGTTTTATATTATTTCATATTAGGTTTTGTAAACTGAGGATAGTAATGTCTGTGGTACAGTATATGACAGCATACCACAGGTGATTTGAAAATAACTAGAAAATGCTTTTAAGTCAAAATTTTCATTGCAATGTTAATACTTTCTTCACTTACAAGCTATGCCATACTCCTGGTTATTTTTATAGAGATTGCACATGCACACTTTAACACGCAGTCCAAATTACATATGCCATGCCAGGACAACCAAAAAAGTTTAGCAACTTTAAAAAAAGTAGCAAGGCAAGGTAGAATATACCATAAAGGTTCTGTGGCATTGTGCATTTTTACTGACTGTACAGGAGGGGGCACCAGTTCATTTAATATTTTACTGCATTGCTTGCTGACTCAGTAGGGCTTACAAAACTAACAGTACGTCTTATGACTATACCTGTGACATTTCTTATATTATATCGGTGATATCTGAGACTAAAATGGTTAGTATTTGTTTTTTTGAGTTGGACTATCCCTTTAAACATACATTATGCAGCTACAGTATCTGCTTGTTTTGCATATTACACATTTTTGTTGGTGATTTGACATCAGTTTTCACACGTTCTCTGTATCTGAGCAAAGTTAAGACAAACCTGTTGGTCACTGATTAAACAGATAATTATTTAAAAAATAATTTCAGTTTTATAATAACTATGTCTTTTTTTGTTTTGTTTTTTGTTTAACTTTTACCAATATATATATATATATATATATATATATATACATACATACATACATACAACAATAGCTTGTAACAATAGCAGAACCCTTTTTCAGTGCTGAGGAAATAGAACCTTTATTATAGGGTTCCATATAGAACCATGCTTTGAAAATGCTATATAGGACCTTATTGGTGTTATTAATAGCATTTTTATGATAGTTTTTCATTAATATTAGTATGTTAATATAATTAAGAGTATTTGTATATATTATTTATTAATATAGTTTTTTATCCCTCTATCTGCCTGGTCTTATAATATCCTGAAGTGTCTAGGGTTTTCCATAAAATCAGCAACAAAAATAACAACGTGTCAATTAGGTCCTTTTTTAATGATGTGAAATTGTAGCAAAAATTTCAGTGTTCTCACAGCAGTTAATAACAAAATACATTAATGAATAACAATGGACACTGAACATACATAAATGCTTAAAGTAATAAAACAAACTAGAACATAAAACATAGTGTATTGAAGACCAAGGTCCAGTGAACTATCTTCACAATCCTTCATTATTATCTGTATTCTGGTGTGACTGAAGGGCAGTTTCTCTCTGCAGATGATGAGGTTGTAAGGTGTTTTTAGCATGAATGGAGTTTAGATACACAGTTTGACTCCTTTCATTATTTATGTGAACATTTTGTTTTAAGGAGGCCAAAAGTAGTATGCACTTCACAAAATGATAAGAGGAAAAAGTAATATAAAGTCAAATGATAGCTGTGTATGTTTATGCATATACCCTAAAAAAATATATCATTATAACAAAATGTGATATCTTTGTTACTTACTTAGTGAAGAAGAGGAGGGTATTTTTAACTGAGCAGAGTTGGTCACACTTACATGTTCTCTTTTACTAAAAAAAAGAAAAGATGTAGGAAACCAATTAGTATTTGAAAGTTATAATTGAGACATTTTAAGAAAGAAGTGATTTGCCTGTTGAAAGTGTGTTTACAGTCTGTGTAACTGGATGGCTGAGCTCCAGAAAATCAGTAATGAGGCATCTTAAAGTGTAGCCTCTGTTAAGGTTTTACTGTAAAACAATAACAAGCACACATATTAATTTTTCATCTTTATTTTTATTATATTTATTTTATAGTTTTCAATTCTTGTTATTTTGTATTACTGTATGCTTATATAACTGTGATGACCTACAGTATATGGTGCAAAGCAAAGTCAGAAAGAAGTAACCCAAGAACTGCAGTCTATTTAAATCAGGTTGCTACTGTTATGGTTTTAAAGCCCCCCCTCCCCCCCAACGTATCTCTTATTGCTTTGTGAATGTGACCACACAGCATTGGTGTTTTGCATAGCTGTGACTGTGTGTTTGAATGTCAGTGTGTACGTGCGCATATCTCTAGTCTGATTATAGTAGTCACACATGTGGAGAATCTATGACAAGTTGCCATTTCTCTTTCAAATGTTCTGGAGTCTCAGAGTGTACCTTATGCTTATACCTTGCCTCTACGGCTCATGTCAACAACAGGACCAGTGTGTAAAGAAAGAGAAAGAGAGGGAGACAGATTACTAAGACAAAGTTAAGGAAAGTTCAAAAGAAAAGGAGGCTTGCTTGGTGTGAATGTAGTTGCCATGGAGAATTTCTTGCAAGATAAGGACCTTTGGATTGTGGGAAGTGTGTGTTTGGTTGCATCCATCCTATGGAGACGATTCTGGAATTTATTTACATACAAGAGGAAAAGAGACAGTTCACCAGAAAGTGCATCTATTGACATTCAGGTACAAACTTATAAATATATTCAAATTTGACTTTTTCTTTCCAAAATTGACATTAAAAATTTATTTTTGTGCTAATCCACATTATTTTGTGTACATTAAATTTGATTGTATTTATTTACATGTGATTTGAATGGTTACGCATTGTCTTATACTGTAGTTCATAAAATACCTTTTTCATCCATTTGCTTTAGCTTTTTATAATCCACAAGGGGTAAAGTTAAATTAGCTGTATATTTATATTATAAAGCCCCTGGTACAGTATGTTTCCTGATGGTAATTATGAGGGCTTTAAAGAAATAGAGAAATTTTAACTGAATTTTAACAAAAAAGCTGTTAAGTATTATATAATGTAGTAATATTGCATAATGTTCTTATGAATGAAAATTAATGAATGTTTTTAATAACATTTTACAAAAAAATATATATATTTATATATATATATATGTGTGTGTGTGTGTTTTTTTTTTTTTTTTTTTGACTATGGTTTCTGGGTTATCTGAGAGTTTTTTTTGTTTGCTTTTTTTTTTTTTTTTTTAATTTAATGCAAAGATGATATTTTACAAATAATAGAGTAAATGCATAAAAAAAAAAAAACTTTCGAGGATTTATGATGCTGATGACCGTTGAACCTGTCATCACAGTCTTGTGAAAAGGGTAGAATATTTGTTTAATTTGATTCATAAATCTTTTTTTCTATGTCAAAAAAGGAAATAAGCTAGGCTTCTTAGAGAACGTGTTATAACATAGCACACAACTAGTATATAGTCTGAACAGACAAATCACAGAAAGACTTGATACTAAGAACCCATGCTTTTCAGTACATATAGCCTAATAAATCAATTAATACATTTCTAAATTGTGATAGAAATATTTTGAAAATTAAATGACCGAACTGCACTGCTAGTGGGAAACTAGCACTGCACTGCACTAATGTCTTGCATGAAATGCAGTAACTTTATAGAAACTGAATTTGTACAGACCCTTTATAGTGCTATGTAAACAGAGTGATACTGTGATTTACTGTCTTCCTTTTCTCATGTCAGTTTGGATTCCATTGTAATTTTAATGACCTGCCCTCCTGCCCAAAGTGGCATTCAGAACAACATGCGTCTCAACCACAAATACTAGTAACTCTAACTGTGACTCTTTATTGGTAGTTATAGCTAGCTCGTTACTTTGCACTTTTACCTTCAATAGACATGAAATATTTGATTCTAACAATACCTTGGAAAAAAACAGGTAATCTTTAAATTAAGATTGATAAATAAACCCAAATAGGACTCTTATCGAGTAAGGATGTGTCCTAAACTCCTGAACCATTGTTATATTTTTCTTATATTTTAGAGCAGTCAATGCAATTTGGGAATGAATAGTCATCAATAATAGTCAATAGTCAGTTAAATCTGTATGTGTGTGAGGCTTCCTCAGGTGATGTCGATAGCATTTTAATAGTCACCAAACATATTTTGAACTGAACTGTTAAATTAGCACCCGTTTCTGATTTCTGAATGAAATGTTTTTTTTTAATGTTGCACTGAGGCACATTTTTTTGCACTCAGGTAGCAACTGACAGACAGATCGTAGCCTAAAGCTTTCAGTGACAATGTGGATTGATGTAATTGGCAGACGTGGTGTGCTGCATATTCAAACAAAAGAACCAATCAAATACATCAGAACAGCTCTGCTTTACTAAACAGCCTTTAAATGGCAAGAGGCATCATGTACATCAAAAACAGGCAAAGCAACAAATTATATTTTTCTACATACTCGTTTTTTACAGAAAATATTCATATGTAACCAACTTTGTAATCATTCACGTTTTCATAAGTAAGTAATTAATTTTTTTTTTAATTCTCAGTAACTGTGACTGATTAGTAACATTTATTTTGTAATTACATTACATAACGCTTACTCCCCAACACTGCATATTATGTATTGTACAGTTGTCAGTAAATAAGATTTGGTGTAAAATGTTATTTGTTGCACTGTGCAGTACAGTCGTGATGTCTTTGAGTTGTTGTTTTTTTCACCTTTATCATGTCATTGCATAAAACTTTAATATGGTCACTAAAAACATTTCTTAATATTTAAACAATTTTGCATCTAAAAATATTTGCTTGTAAATATTAAGATCTGCAGGGATTATTAGATGTTTTACTGGACAACAAGACAAAACATGCAGTACATTCTCAATATTTAATCCTGACAGAAATGATCAAATTTAGTCATGCAATGGAGTCAGGAAGTTTGGTTGAATCCTCTGTAAATGCACGTGGGCCAGCTGTTGTCGTCACCTGAAGTGAGTTCATCAGTGTTTCCCTAGGACTCCCTCACATCAACATGTGCACACACAGTGCCAACCACCCTCTCACTCACATACACTCAGTGACCTTCCTGGGATGGCAAGTTTGAAGGGAAAGGGAGGGAGGGTAGAGAAGGTATAGCGAGGATGGAATCCATCAGGGCATGGGGGGCATTTTGTTACATCCCACCCTGAAATAGCCTCCTGCGCATGCTCTTTCTCTATATGCATACATTGACATTGAGATGCAGCAACACACTCTTGTGGACACATACATGTGCACAAAAAAACGTTCTCTGCTTACAGTTTCTAGTAAGGATTGCATTGTTTCTGTGCAGTAACTGGTGCACCTGTACATTTTCTTTTCTCTCACACACGCAAATGAACATTCTCTGGCCAGTGCACACATTTCCATGTGCTTGTGCCAACTTGACACA
Source organism: Carassius auratus (assembly GCF_003368295.1). NCBI lineage: Eukaryota > Metazoa > Chordata > Actinopteri > Cypriniformes > Cyprinidae > Carassius > Carassius auratus. Next base: position 27,814 of record NW_020526874.1, read on the forward strand.
TATAACATAGTTATAAGGGGATTAGTTTTGAGGCATTAAAGAGGTGACTGATACTCAGTCTCTTCAGGTAGTTAAAGAGGTATTCAGCACCAGTCTGACTTTATGGGCTGTCATCACCTTCAGACTGGTTGTTCTGGAGGCAGGGCTGTTATACTTTATTCCGAAAAACACTGTATTAAGTTAATTTTTTTAAACCATGAACTGATATTTCATATGCATATTTGATGTTTCTAACCCATGCAGTAGAGCTCTGACATACATTTTATGTATGTAGTCTCTGCCACCTTGTGGTGAATCAATTGAACTGTCACAATTTAAAGGGATAGTTCACCCAAAATTGAAAATTCTGTCAGAATTTGCTTACCTCTCTCATGAAGTCAACAAGGAAGTGACTAAAGCTGTAATTCATCGACTGGCCGCTTGAGGCTGGCTGCAAAAGGGAGTTAATCCCATAGACTCCTCATGTTAAAATGCCCAACTTTACAGCAGAAAAAAACATGTTTACAGCCTGGTGCAAAAAAAGATTTTGGTCTATATAGCTAATTTTGCCCTTCTTGAAAACTTTGAGGGGGGTGAATTTTTTTATAACTCATCTGTTTAAATTGTATTAAGACTTAAAGTTCTGCATAATTAAGGGCGTGGCCACTTGAGTGACCGGTGGTTTGCTGCTGACAGTGCCGTCGTGCTAAGTGGGTGTGGTTTCAGCAACTAGCTCCCGCCTTTTAGCCCATTTTCGATTGTCCGTGAGAGTCGCGCGGTGACACGTTGCCAAGATGGCGAAGGCCCGTTCTGCACACTTTAAGCCTCAAAAACACACTTCAGGAGTCTACGGTTGACGTCACGGACACATCGTCCATGTTTTTATACAGTCTATAGCTTACCTTCAAGTTGTCACAAACCTGTTGGCTTTCTTTCTTCTGCTGAAACCAAACAATATATATATATATATATATATATATATATATATATATATTGTGAATTGTTGGTAACCAATCAGTTTATAGTAGCCATTGACTTCGGTTGCCATGGATAAAATGTGTTTAAAAGATTGTTTGTGTATTTCTTTGATGTTTAATACAATTTGTTGCAGCACTGATGTTATGTGACATCTGCTGTGACTGCCAGACAGTTTATACAATTAGTCTGCAGCTGCTAAAGTACGAATTATGTCTCTGTGTGAGTCCTGTTTATCATTCTACACATAATCTACACGTCATATAATCCCTAGCTCTTTGCCCATCTGTGATCATCTCTTCAGGGCCATCATCTCATGTTCCCCCATTATGTAACACATGCGATGCCATAACCTTTTATTCCATCTCATTAGATTTCTGTTTGTTTATCAGGATCTTTGCAAGGCATTAAGGAAACATGAGTGCGATATACACTGCCTGTCAAATAATTAAGATTTTGACATATTTTTGAAAGAAACTATTTTCTATATGAATCCATTTTTAAATGTAATTTATTCTTGTCGTTGCAAATATACATTTTCAGCAGTAATTACTCCACTGTTCAGTGTCACATGATCCTTCATAAATCATTAAAATATGCTGATTTGATCGTGTACATTTATGCAAAATCTTTCCAGTGGATAGAAATCATGGGTGAGTGACAGTCCCTCTGCCTTCACTCGTTGAGCCCATATGTTTTATTCATCAGAATGCATTTCTATTGCAAATGTGAGGCTATGGTTTTGTAATCGGCATTTAAATCACAAATACACACAGTCAGGCATATAAGAACACAAACACTCTCCATCACATAAAGGAATGTGAGCACAGTCTGTTTTCATAAGCGCTTGTTGTCAGAACGCTAAAGCTCACTTCACATTATCAAGTTCCCATACCAAAGGCACCACCAATCCTCTCGAGATTACTGAATGTTCAGCGGCTAGCTATTAATACATCAGCCAATCAGAAAACAAACTATTACGCCTCCAAGCAATCAGCTGTGCGCTCTTAATGGGATGGCCTATCATATACAGTGTTACACACAATGAGCCAGTCTAAAATAAGATTATTGTATGCTTAGCTGTTATCAGTCCCTCTACTTAGCTGTTGTTAATATTTACAAGCTATCTTGTTACAGTGTAGCATGTGAAAAGAGCGTTTAGCAGGACTATATCTATATCTGTTTATGGTAAAGGTATACTGTAGCACCTGTTTGTGTGTGTTTGAGGATTGTCTTACCTCACTGTCATTCTCTTTACTTGTGTAAATCTGTAAATGTAGCTCATTCTTTATTAAATTTGTATTCATTTTGGATGTTAATGTTGCTAAATGAATGGGTGTTGGATGTCAGATTTCTGTATGGTGAACAGGAAGGTGTTGTGAAAAGGTTAGCAACTAAAGGCCAGTTCATCGCTGAACGGTTAGTGTGTAGAAAATGACTCACATGTGGTTACTTGAGCTAGAGGGGTGGTGGAAAGTTTTTAAAAGAAAATTCTTGGTTAAATACAAGTTAAGCTCCATTGACAGCATCAGTGGCTCAAGTAAGTGTCAGTTGCCACAGAAAATGATTTCTACCTACTCCTTATTCATAATTGTCCCATTATTATGTTATTCCAGGATTCTCAAGGATTAAAAAAAAAAAAAAAATTATATTAAATTTGTGAATAATAATTTATAGCCAATTAAGTATTTTGAGCTGAGCATAACTATTTGGTAACACTTTTCAATAAAGTCCAATTGGTTAATGCATTAACAAACAATAACAATGAACAATATATTTGTTACAGTATTTATTAATCTGTTAACATTAGTTAATAAAAGTACCACTGTTTATTGTTAATTCATGTTAGCTCAGGTCCATTAATACTAATAGCTACAACATTTTATTTTAATAATGTACCAGTAAATGTTGAAATTAAACATTTTCAAATCAGTTGTTGATGCTTTTCTGAACCAAGGATAAAAAGCATTTTAGAAATATTACATTTACAAGGAGTAATTTAGTCAGTTAAATATTCTGAGCTGAACAAAACTTAAATCTAGAATAAATATGAAATTATTTATTCTAGAACAAATAAATTACTAGAATAAACAGCCACTAGAAACTGTACACAGTTTTAAATGTAATAATTGCTATACCTTTTTAGATGATTGATCTCAGTTTTAACATTTCTCAATATTATTATGTTTTTCTCATGACCGTGGGAACAAACATCGCAGCAAACATTTGAATTTCTGTCAACATGTTTTCTTCCCTTTAAAATACTATTTCAGTGTCTCAACAGCTATTCTGTCCCAGTTTTTCAAAAGTCACGTACAGTAAAATACGAACACAGTCCCTTTATCTGAGATGTTGAATATCAGTCAATCAGGAGAAATCTAATGGTTTAACAGTTGACATTTAAAAGTCATACATTTAAAAGATCTGTCAGTGCTGTTGATATGTCACTCTTTGAGTCCAGCAAGCTCTTTTTCTTGCACCCACTCTGGTTTCAATGTCTGGACACCTGGCTCTAGGCTTCAGTCTAATTGCACACAGAAGCCCTCCTCCAGGATAAACAGCCACTTTACACTGACCACTCGCACACTAGCCAATAGGAAGATGCATGACCCCTATAAAAAGCATCGGTTTTGAAGCTGAAGACACCAGAACGAGAGAGCAAGAGAATGAGAAGGGGAACAAATGAACTGTAGGTTGGGATGCATTTTCAAGAGGACGTGAAGAAAATAAACTAAACTTCTAATTGTTTTAAAATGTCATCATGAGCGTTAATCTTGTCAAGTCTCTTGCTCGGGTTTATGACTCCAAACCACTTCATGCTGGAATGGTGGAAGAGCCACAGCAAGAACAGCTTCCCTTTCTGCTTTCTACCTCATACAAATGTCCATCTTCACCACTTCCTGATAAGCCTTCTTCAAAATCCTCCACATCTTCTGCTCTCGTACATATTGAAGGACAAGTTAGTGATCTGAATGATAAGATGGACAGCATCCTCACCCTGCAGGAAGCGTCTCTACTGGATACCATCGGTCAAGATCAAGGCACAGCTACAGGTGGGCGAAGTGTGGAGCAGATGTTGTGTGACGTGCGTGTTGTTTTAGAAGCTGTTCGAGAGAAGGAGGAACAACAGGATCAGCGACTTGAATCTTTGGAGCGACTGGTCAGCGGCATTCAGCAGGTTGTCAGTTTTGTTGCTGAAGTGTTGAAACGCTCAAGATCGGCGGGTCTCTTGAAAAACACACACTCAAGATCCAGCTGTAGGGTGAGTTTAAATGATTTATACACCAATCAAGTGTTAAAAATGGCTCATTTGGAGACATACTTCCTGAAGTACAGATGAAAACACAAAACACAAACTACAGTGGACGAATGAGCCCAACAAATTCACAAAAACACAATTTTTCAGTATATAAATATTTATGTGCAAAATTAGCATTAGTTAGTAAAGTTTGTGAAGCAGCTGACTGTGAATGGATTAAAAAGGTTATTGTTGCACAAACGTGGACTTACATGTTTGTTACTCTCTTTTTTGTTTGTCTGTTTAGTTTACCCATGAATTGTTCTGATTTGCTTTTTGTGTAGTTTGGAGTTTGTTTGTCATCTTAAGTGTAAAATAAATATTGAACATAAAGAAGTTGTATGCGCATACATTAAATATTTATTTTTCTTTGTTTAATTTCCAAATTATTAATAATATATATATATATATATATATATATATATATATATATATATATATATTTTTTTTTTTTTTTTTATCTAGCTGTGCTGCATTTTCACCTGTGGCTTTTCTGGAACATGGGTTGCCAGGTTCATTGTCCTTTTCATTGGTTTAAGCCATTTATAAAACAAATTGACCTATGATGACATAATGAGTGATTCTCAGTACCAGCTCAAGGACATGACTGTGCATTCAGCTCATAGCAGAAGATTGTCTGTGATTAGAAATATCAGATTCATTGCCCGTTCAAACTCAGAGCATTTAAATGAATGTATGTGTCACTGACTTAAGCAAGGCACCGAACCCCCAACGGCTGCCCGCTGCTCCGGGTGTGTGTTCACTGATCTGTGTGTGTGCACTTTGGATGGGTTAAATGCAGAGCACAAATTCTTAGTTATGGGTCACCATACTTGGCTGAATGTCACGTCACTTGACTACATTGAAAGCAGGTGTTTTTTTTATTTATTTTTTATTTTTATTTGTCATTTATTGTGTTAATAAATGAGAACCTTGTTATTTACAATGACTATACTTTATTATTTTCAATGAAACATTGAGGTTCAAAATACCATGCACAATAAGTTTTTCTGAATATTTATGACACTTCACTTTAGACCCTATGCTTATACATTTGTCCAAACTATTTTGATCATATTTTTAAATTAATTTCTCTACTGTTGTTTCTTTTTCTCTCTCTAGTTTAGAGAAAAGGATGGTAGTGATAAATCTAAAGTGTACCAAAAGGGGTCGAAAACCCAGAAGAAAAAGAAACCACTGGATGCATCAGGTGAGGAAAAAGTTTAAAAGTTTAAACGCCAGAAATCACATTGAAAATCTAATTGGTATCTGTAAATAAACTGAAAGTTTTAGCTTTTTTTTTCAGATTTAAAACAACAAAAGGTTTGACAGAAAACAAAGAAGAAACGTTAAAGATTTAAAGTCATTTAATGTCATTATTTTCTTCTGTTTCTACTGTTTTCTTATTTTCCTCTCCTTTTCTAGACTTATTCCAGGCTGGTTTTGAAGAAGTGCAGAACCAACAGAACAATCAGCTTTCACAAAGCACAGCTGCACATCTGGATCTTATTGAAGAAGAGCAAGAAGTAGACAAATACAGGGAAGGAAAGGATGGCAAACAACAGGCTGCAGTGGAAGAAGAGGCAAAAGAGCAAGAAATTGTTTCTGAATTATTTCAGATAAAAGAGGAGGATAAAAAGGAGGAAGAGAATAGGTTAAAGAAAGAGGAGGCTTTTGGGTTATCTGAAGTAAACCAACTAGCTGCTCTGAACTCATCTGACCGGACAGATGGAAGAATTACAGTCACACAAGAAAGGTATGTCTGGATATTTTGTTTAGAAAATGACTTTAAGGTGTGAATTTGATTAAAATAAGTAAAATGATTCATTGTAAACACACTACTAAGTATTGGTTTTATTACCAATATTTAAAGTAACAGCATTTATCTGAAGTGGTATATATATATCACCGTCACTTTGATCAGTTGAATATGTAAAAAATAAAATACATTTCTTTAAAAATCTAACTAACCCCTAACTTTTGAAGGGCTATTAAGAAGTGTAATTAAATAAAAACAGTATAAATATTCCATTTTAAAAAAATTACTTTAAAATGTGATGAATTTATATAATGAATTGTATTTTTAAATAAAATAAGATATACTAAAACGAGACCTATTTATATTTTACACCATTTAATTTCTATATTCATGTAGCTGTGAGGAGAATCTGGAAATAATTTTCAGCACTAAGAGGCATGTTACTGATGAGACTCTGCCAGATGAACTTAAAAAAAGCCGAGTGGAGGAGGATAAGGAATTGAAGGAGGAAGAGGTGGCAGGACTTGAAGCTGCAGAGGTGGGACCAGAGAGGACAGAAGAGAAGAGGAAAAATGCAGAGCCAGTAATTGATGAATATGTCATTGGTAATAAAACAGTTGTACATTCTGAGGATAACTGTAATTATATTTCCCTTTTTGTACTGTAGTTACATTTCATATCTTTTTCACAGATTCTTCCCCTCCTCCACCTGCACCATTTGAACACCGTCTAGTCACAACCAAAACTCACCAGATTACAAGTTACTACACTATCAATAAAGAGGAAGTTCTTGGAGGGTGAGTTATTATTTACATTGCATCATATTACATTAGATCCGTTTACATCAATGGAATTTTAAAAGCAGGATGCCTGTGATATTAAACCCATGGCATAAGATTGCTAAGCATTTTAAGAGCTTATAGGACACATGATACACAAGGGGATGAAAGTGACAGACAGGTGTGTGTGTGTGTGTGTGTGTGTGTGTGGGAAAGAAAGAAGCTGAGAGAGCGAGACATGCAGATGCATTTTAGCTCTTAGTGAAAGTAAATACAGAGAGACAGGAGGAGATTACAGTAAATTTCCTTTGCGGTATTCAAAGGATGTGGGAATTTCCAGTTTTCAAATTTTGTGATTTAAATGCATTTTTATTTTTATTTTAATAGAGGACGCTTTGGCATGGTCCACAAATGTGTAGAGAAATCTTCAGGCCTCGTATTAGCAGCCAAGATCATCAAAGCCAGGAGTCAGAAAGAGAAGGTAAATGTCTATGTCCATTTTAAAATGACTTTAAGTTAAAATGTTTATTTTCAGTTTTAATATTAGTTTTATTAATGTGGTTATGTGTTTCTTTTTCATTTTAACTCTTTTTATATTTATTTATTTAACTTTTAGTATCTTTCTAATTGACCAGTTGTTAAAATTTTTATAATAAATAAATAGCTTATCTTATCTCAGATTTACTTTTATTTAAAAAAAATCATAGTTTTAATTTAGTTTAGTTTATAATTAATAACAGCACTGGTCCTTGAACCATTATACTTCAATACTAATATATATGTATTGTGATGAATTATTGCTTATCATTCACATTTGTGTTGTCAAGGAGGTAGTGAAGTGTGAGATTGAAGTGATGAACCAGTTGAATCATGACAATCTGATCCAGCTCTACGCTGCATTTGAATCACGACATGAAATCATTCTAGTGATGGAGTAGTAAGTTACATCCACAAACCCATTGTTTCACACACAGACATCGTCTCTCACATGCTTTGTTTCTATGAGCATTTTGTGTACCCTGTGTCCCCTAGTGTTGATGGCGGAGAGCTGTTTGACCGGATCATAGATGAGAACTACAAGCTGACCGAGTTGGACACGGTGCTGTTCATCAGACAGATCAGTGAAGGGCTTCAGTATATGCACAAGATGTACATATTACACCTTGACCTAAAGGTGCCAAACCCAGTCTTGTTAATAACATGCATTTGAACAGCTAAGTGAAAAGAACAAGATGTTTGAAATCCCTGTTTACTGTGTGAACAGCCAGAAAACATTCTCTGTGTCAGTCGACAAACTAACAAGGTGAAAATAATTGACTTTGGGCTCGCAAGGAGGTTAGTATTTGTTTTTAAGTCTGGGTATACACTTGCTTTCTTTCTGCCTGTCTTCATGACTCAAGTGTTTCTCTCACTCTTTTTTGTTCTTCCTTTCAGATATAAACCTAGGGAGAAGTTGAGGGTGAACTTTGGTACACCTGAGTTCCTGGCTCCTGAAGTCATCAACTATGAATTTGTCTCATTCCCAACTGATATGTGGAGTTTAGGTGTCATCACTTACATGCTGTGAGAAAACAGATATCAATGAACAGTCAAAATAATACCGAAAGGAGAGAATTTTCTAAAACTTGTGTTTGCGTGTGTAGGCTCAGTGGCTTGTCTCCGTTCCTGGGTGAGGATGATAATGAGACACTAAATAACATCCTGGCATGTCAGTGGAGTTTTGAAGAGGCAGAATTTGTCGACATCTCTGAGGAGGCCAAAGATTTCATCTCACGCCTGCTCGTGAAGAGCAAAAGGTTTGTGTGTCCCCAAAAGTTGGCTAAATTTGATAAATCCTGCTTTTTTAATTCTAAAATGTTGCTAGTATGTTTGATGAATGTTTATTTATTTTTATTTTTTGTGCAGTTGGAGAATGAGTGCATCCCAGTCCCTAAAACACCCATGGCTTTCAGACCGAGCCCTTCACTACCATCTGCGCCATAAGGTTAATAACAGCTCCGAGCCTGTGACTAAATGAGTGCAGTAGTGACTTATGCAAATTAAGAATTAATGAACCTGTTTCTCTCACAGAAAAAACAAGTGTCATTCTTCACATGCCCCTCCTTCAGAGGGATAAACAGGTAAATGCATAATGTGAAATAGGTTAAAGGGAAAGTTCACCCAAAAATTATAATTCTGTCAACATTTACTCACCCTCATGTTGTTCCAAACCATTTCTTCTTCTGAACACAGAAGAAGATATTTAAAACAATTTTGGTAACTTAAGTTCTTAAAATTTCTTATTTTATGTTCTGCTGAAGAAATTAAGTCATGAGGGAGAGTAAATGTTTTTTTTTTTTTTTTTTTTTTTTTTGGTGGACTGTCCCTTTAAATGTTAAAAAGTAATTAACATTTAGTTCTCATATTCTTGATTTGACGTTTTCTGCAGAAGTGATCATTGGATCTCCTGGCGCCTTGGTGACACACTGGACCAATACTGTTGTATATTAATATTACAGTCATATATTGACTGTAAAATGTTTATTAACTTCTTACCTCAACTTTAAGCTAAAACAGCATATAAACATGAAAAGTACAGTCCTCCACAAGAATATTTCTCAATTTTTTAAATGGTGGCTATTTATGGCTCTGTGAGGAACTTGCCCTGTGCCCCAGTCCTGGTTTAAGTGGAATTTAACTGTCTGGTGGCTGTCCTCTTATGAAAAATTACTATATACAAATAATACTCCAGTGATTTGGTCTTGTATGTGCACTTTATAATAGCCCAGGACTTTGGAAAATATGTGAATGACTAAGAGTGCAACAGAAATCATCATTCATACTCTATACGCACAAATGTATTGAGTCTTATCATGGTAATGTTCTGTACATCATTGGTTTATGGTAACATTTAATTTGCATAATATTTATGAAGGCATTAGAATTCACAAAGGAAACAGTACTGTATTTTACACTTGAAATTCTAGCATCCTTGATGTTAAAATCCCTAAAAATAATCTGTCATTTTGAATGTAATGTCTTTTCTGCTGATTTTCATGAAGTTTAAGTGTCACGAGTTTGGAGTTTGTCTGTGTGCATGTAGCTACTTTTGTCTGACACAAACAGGGGCGCCCCCAAGGGGTGGCCACCCCTGTATAAACTCTGGCCACCCCTGTGGCCACCCCTAGGATGATTTGCAGTGGGTACTATTCATTTAAATGCAGAATGTAAATTCACAATAGTTTAAGAAGTGAAAAAAAAATACAGCACCTGCTGCAGCCACAGTTTTGAGTCTCTGAGCAACATTAAAGTGCTTCGTTCCTGAATGAATCAACCATTTAAATGATTCGGTTTCAATCGCAATGACTCACTTATTAACAGTGACTCGCTGCCACCTATTGGCGGTTTTAATTTCACATTTTATGGAACCTTTTCATTTTGATATGTGGATCAATTTTGTTTATAATGATTGCATTTGCTTGGTAGAAGCCCAAATGCAAGTATTTGACCAAAAAGATGGTGCACACTTTTAGAAACAATGGTGTAAAGGTAAAAATAAAATTTATAAAATCAGGTGTCAGCACAATTAAACATAAGATATCAGCAAAATAACAGTCAGCAAAATAGTCTAATATCGTTATCGATAAAATCCTAGAACTCACAGAGATATAACTTTTTGTCTACATTGCAAACCCTTAATTTTTTTCCCTTTATTTTAATGTGCCACCCCAAAATTTACTGTGGCCTCATTTGGCCACCCCTGTTAAAATTTTCTGGGGGCGCCACTGGACACAAATAGCCATGACCCAAATACAGCTCTCACATACCACATTTTATTCAACAATTCCATTTAGAGAGTTTCCCTTTGGGCAAATATATTGTTCAAAATGAGTTATTCAGAATCATGAGCTCCAAATGCTTTGCTAATGCTGCTGACCTCACGTTATTGTATTGTTGGTGTAGAACTTTTTTTTTAAGCTGGAAATTTGAGACTGGCTTCAAGACTGGCTGTTTAGGCAATTATATGGTCTTGCTAACTCCTTCTCTTTGTTGTAGACATCTCACCTTCCATGAAGGCAAACAGAGGAGAGAGAGAGAGAAGAGAGAGAGAGAGAGAGAGAGGGAGAGAGAGAGAGAGAGAGAGAGAGAGAGAGAGAGAAATTGAACACTATACCTTCAAAAGTATTGTATGGTTCTAAGTATAAAGGTATTGTGGTTGATCACCTTTCAATCATTTTTAATTGAAATGCTTTCACAATATAATAAATGGGGTGAAATTTTACTGTATGTCAGCTTATGGATAACAAAATTGAAAATTACTTTTTAAACACTACGATTCTAAGTGAAAGCTGAAAAACCTTGACTATCACTTAAGTCATTCTCTTGCAAATGTACATAATCCTGAGTTCCTCCTCTTACTTTATTTGTTTGCATATGAGAACAATGTGACCCTAAAAAAACAAAAACCAGGCAACAGACCAGCTTGACGAGACTGGGAGACCAGAAAACAGCCTTGACCAGTTGAAAGATCTTTCTCAGCTGTGATTTAAGCCCAGTCTAGAATTTACTATAACATTTTGGCATATTATATATTTACATTGATTCATTTAGCAGATGCTTTTATTTAAAGCGACTTACAAATGAGTACAATAAAAGCAGTCAACACTAACAAAAGAACAACAATATAATTGCAAATGACAAGTCTTGGTTAGCCTAACGCAGGCTACATGTAGCAAGGTATATATATATAATATATATATATATATATATATATATATATATATATATACACACCACACACACACACACACTAATAATAAAAAACGATTATTATATTAGATATGTTATAACAAAGAGAGAAAGTAAAAAAGTTGTTTGTTTAATTCCTCCTGAACCTCGATTCCTTTAGAGGGCGCTGTCAAACATTTACATCCCCAAGCCAACAGGATCCTCCCTTTATTCTGTGGTGTGTACGTCACAGGCGCTCTGCTCTGTGATTGGCTGCTGAGTGCAGGTTCCTGATGTGTCGGTCAAGCAGCTGGAGTTTCGGATGTATTTGCATCAGGCTGTATAAAAACGGTCTGCATCCGATCACGACAAACGATCGCGCACAGCGGAACCAGACCCCACAGACTCTCTCCGAACCGAAACCAGCTCGAGACCATGGCTCAGTGTTCAGCAGCGGCGGCGGTCAGTGCTGATGTCAACGGAGACCTCAAGACGAAGAGGAAAGTGGCCATCATTACAGGCATAACCGGTCAGGTAACGTGAATGATCCTATCAACCTACGCGACGCGAATATATATAACTTAGGCATAGTTTAGCTAGAAATCAAAAGTCTGTATATTATACACCCTTATAGTGTTTCAAACGCGTATGGCTTTTCGTTGTTCAGTGGAAAACAGGGAGCTGTCAGGCAGAATGACAGCTTCAGTCACCATATATGTGACAATCTATAATCTATAGATTATATATCTATAACAGGAGACATGTGACACAAATTTGATCCTCAAAAGCTCATTGCCGATATAAACATGTAGCATCATGTTGTTTCCAGATTGCTGGTTAAAGAAAGTCCAAACTGTTCAGTACAGGATACAAGAAGCAGACTAAAGGATATAACTAGGATATAAAGAAGTCATCTATGTGTTTTTATGAGTACATGAGGCATATTACAAACATGGGTGTATCTCAACAACTAGACAATGAATACTTGGTATTTCAGGTTTTCACGTTCGTGTGACCTGTCTTGCTGTTGTGCATCATATATAGCTGAGCGTGCCATCCGTTTCGTCCTGGGCAGTCATTGTTAACCATACTATTAAAATTTAAATTGTATATTGAAAAACTGTATATTTTCCACTCCAATTTAAAACATTGTCCACCACAATCTGACATTTAGATGATCCCCCTCCTCCCTCCAACTGAAAAGAAATACAGCATGTAAAGTTTTCTATGACTGTACAAAACACTTAAATATTTAATGAGGCAAGCAAAGTTTAATTTATTGATTATTTATTGCTAAACATTATATTTTAACACCCTATTATTATTATTTATATTTCAACACCTATTATTATTATTACTATTAGTATTAGTATTATTAGTGTTCCTTTAACTCAATTGGTAGAGTATTGCGTTATCAAGCGCAATGTTGGGGGTTCGATTCCCCGGGAATACATGATAGGTAAAAATTGTTAGCCTGAGGATAAAAGCGTCTGCTAAATAATAATAATTCTTTACATTTATATAGCGCTTTTCTAGACACTCAAAGCGCTTACATAGTCAAGGGTATCTCCTCATCCACCACCAGTGTGGCAGCATCCACCTAAATGCATACATTTAATTTATTTTTTTCATTTATTACAAATTAATTACACATGTCAGCTACTTAAAGTGTGCTCGATTTGTTGCATCATTTTAATTTTGAGTTGAAATATAATACATTAAATATGCTTTATTTACCCAGTTTTGTATTATCAGTGAGGTCAACTTTCCCCCTACTAAAATACATTCATTTAATTCACATGCATTGTGGTGCTGCCCACAGAACATCACTGCTGACGTGGTTTATTTTGTAACATTGAATGCCAAGTGCTGCATACACGACGTGAATAATACGTTTACTCTTTTGAATAACTGGAAAGATCAGTTTGTGACGTTTAAAAATTAGCTTGTTGATGATGTGGTGAGTACATTTCTTGAAAAACCTGAATTTTTGCAGCAAGTTGTGTATAGCGTTATGTATTGGTAAACTGAAGAGTGAAAGTTCCTGGTCGTATCATGAAAATAGCTTTCATTATGGGCAGGCGCGAGCGTCATGGCAGTTTTTCTTGATTAACAGCAGAGGGCGGTCGAATGACAAAAATCGTTCCAGACAAAAGCGATATTTACATGCGCGTTTATGGCAGATGATTCCCATCCGACGGCCTGTGTAGAAGAAAAACTATTGATTGATCACGTGTTTAGTTTTTTTTTTCTGAGTAAAATATAGCATTAAATTATGGATTATAAAGCAGATTATTAGATTATAAAGATGTCATAGTTCGAGTTTTATACATTTAGCAAAATATGTTTTTGCCAGAACAAGACCATTCAACTGAGACCTCGATGACTTGAGCAACAGCAACAAACTGTTTATTTTCAACAGATGCCCATTTGTGTGTTGTATGTATATATATATATATATATATATATATATATATATATATATATATATATATATATATATATAATATATATGATATATATATATATATATATCATATATATGATTATGGATCTACATTTGTCCCTATTATAATTATCTGTTATTAGAATAAACTAATGAGAATTGTAGTTTTGTAATGCTTTTAAAAACTGCTTATATTTCACTTTTAAATAAAATTGACCAAAACATCACAAGATGGCTTTTGAAGGTAACGGTCAAAATTGTAGGATATTAATGAAGAAAGTTCTTGACAAAAAAATATCACATATGTAATTTATTGTAAGTTAAATGATTTTTATTTCAGGCAAATGGAAATAATAAAAAAGTCTCGTAACGAAGGTCCAACAACTGAGAGGCTTCCAGTAAATTACATACTCTGTAATAGGACTGTTTATACATTTTAGATATGATTTTGTGTAGGTCTTTAAGTAGTAAAGAGAGAAAAGACTCTTTTACGGTGGTCATGGGCAAATATAAAGGACCTATTTTTCAAAAAGACACGCAGTACGTACACAAACAGAGATAATACATCACAGACAGAGACACAGACACGGACTGTTTTGGTTGGGGCGAGTTAAGTGGGCTTATTTGATTAGCTTTCATTCTTTCCTTTACCATTCTGGTTTTCTCTGCATAAATGCATCCACAGTTTGCCCTTAACAATCAGCCTGTGGTCTCGCGCAGAGGTCTAAAGGCCTATAGATTTATCTTTATGTGGCTGCATAATTTAAGTGTAATTGTGATTGCAATGGAACGTTTTTCCAAATTAGCCAGCATTTCTGAGATGTTCGCACATGTGGTTTGACTCCAAAACAAGAGATGATTTAGAGTTAAAAAGTTATTTATTTCAAAGATTTTATAATTCGGTCAGAAGTGATCGGTTGGCTTACAAGGTGGCCAGTGTGTTTGTATGCACAGACCGCTCGGGAATGTCGTGTCAGTCTAGGTTTCCTGTCTATGAACGTAATCTGCGGAAACAGGCAAGGTTTCCCAACAGTCTCAGCGTGACGATAAACTCCTTTTATCAGGGTTATGAGTCCGATGCTGCAGTTGGCACTGGTTGTGTGTCACACACAGAGAGCCTCAGGTGGTCAGACATTGAACGGTTTGTATGTAAATGCCCAGTGAATGGTGAAAAGGAAACGGAAATGTATCTTTAAGCACATCTTTTCCTCTGTGGAAATATATTTTTACTTATATACAGGCACATACACGGCTGCTGAAGCTTCTCATTTTTTCCCAAAGGTCTTTGGGACTGTGCCTATATCACCCCAGCAGGAAGTAGGGGGCGGAATGCCATGGCTGGGGCGGAATGTTCCTAAGTTCTAGAATGTGCAGGTCGGGAAGTATGAGAGGGGAAAATGGGAGAACAAGAAGGAGACGAGAATAAGAATGAAAGAGACTCGGGAGTTGTTTATGTTTTAGGTTAAAACGTATCTTTAGGGTATGGCCATGTCACTTTTTGACAGTCAGGTGGATTCAGCGGCTTCAACTGAGCTGTCAGACTTTCACTGACTGACACGACAGTCTTGTTTGCTTGATTAAAACTCTTTTGTGTGTGTGTGTGATGCACTCGGATGATTCAGTAAGCCTGTATTACACTGGAGGACCGTGTGTGTTGTAACCCGTAGGCACTCCTTGCTTATTTGTGAGCTGTCTTGTCGACTGTTTTCTTTGCATTCTTTGCGGACTATGTATGGAGCTCTTTTTAGTGAGGGGATTTTTAGTGCTCTGCTGTTAAAGGGATAGCTCACCCAAAAAGGACAATTCTGTCATCATTTACCCGCCCTCATTTGACTTTCTTTTGTGGAACATAAAAGATGATGTTTTGTTTTGTTTGCTTTATTTCTTTCTATAGCACAATTGAATACAACCACTGTTGCCCAATGTGCTGTACAGAGATCGAGGAATATTCTAAATATACTAGAACAATAACATCACACAGAAGAAACGCAAAGAACTCCACGCCCAGAAAGATTAAAAGCCTGAGTTAATAAATAAGTTTTTAACAATGATTTAAAGTGATTGATTCGGAGCTGATCTAGTATTCACAGGTAACAAATTAAACATTTTTGTAAAATATGAACATTTAAAAGATATTTAGTAAATTGACCATATTTAGAAAGAAACGTTGTCCATACAGGAGGTCCACAGTTGTGTTGCATGAAAGAAAGTCATACAACTTTGGAAAGACGCGAGGGTGAGTTTCGACACAAGTGTGTATGTGTACGTGTGCGAAAACGCGTATTTTGTTTAATGTAGGCGTGCATTCGCTGCGGTCTGCCTCATGAAATTCAGAAAGAAATGGTCATTGTGTTGCATACTCTCTTGGGTAATGCTTGCTGTAAATGGTTGTGTGTGTATTTCTCAAAACCCAAAATAATTCTCCTTCTGTGTGGTTCCAGGATGGGTCCTACCTGGCTGAGTTTCTGCTGGCTAAAGGTTATGAGGTGGGTAAGCCAATGTAACCCCGAAAGACATCCTACAAACCCGTTAGAAAGCATTCCCACATTGATCTGATGCAAATATCTCACTGTCTGTTAATAATCTTATGTGAAAGTCATATATTCATATGATTCAAATTTAAATGGGTTGCATTCTCTTTTAAATGTTCACTTGAAATAAAAAATAAAAAATTAAGATAAAGAAATACTTTTATGTTTTTAAAAGACATCTATTCTGCTCAGCAAGACTGCATTTATTTGATCAAAAATACAGTAAAAATAGGATCATTGTAAAATGCTATTAACATTTAGAGTAACAAAAAGAATCTAATTAAAATATAAATCTTTTGTTTCATTATAAATATTCTTAATGTCACTTTTGATAAATTTAATGTATTCTTACTAAATAAAAGTATACATTTCTTAATAAAAATCCAGTCCTTTGAGTGGTAGTTTATTTATGTTCTGTTTAAAATCATGTATACTCAGATGAGATTAAAACTTGAAGTTTTTGTTTGTTTCGGCAGGTTCATGGTATCCTCCGCAGGTCCAGCTCTTTTAACACGGGCCGGATTGAGCACCTTTATCATAACCCTCAAACGCACACAGAAGGAAGTGAGTTTCACATCCACACACCTGGCTATAATGTGCATGGTTTATTATGTTTGTAAATGCATGTATGTCTTCTAACCTGTGTAAAATATCACTAGGCATTGGATCCAATAAGGCTTGTAAGTTGTTTATTCAGTATTTTTAATTTATTATTTTAAGATTTTCCTTTATGGTTGCAGTCTAAACATTCTTAAGTACTATTTGGACGGTAATTATTTATTTTGGGTGAAGTCTGAGAAAATCATTGGCCTGGCTTCTCTGTGATAAAAAGGCAGTTTTTCACAGGGAAGACAAAGAAGTTTTCTATTTCTATTCATATAGGGAATGACACATACACAATGCGGCTAAATATGGTTGTCACTCTTTTTTTAACTGCTTATTCCCATTCTGTACAAACAAGAGTTCACCTGTTTATGGCAGTCGCAAAAGTGTTCTACAACAGAATTCACACTCCAAAATTATGATGTATACAAAATAAAACTAAAAATGCTGGACATTTATAGTGCCCTACAATGAGAAAATGCAGCTGAAAGGCACCAAAAGTACAGTAAAGATAGTTAGTTTACAGAAACAAGCTTCCTTTGTGCAACATACCAAAAATTGTAAAAGTGTCAGATAACAGCCAGCGGTAAAGTTTCATCCATTTAAACAAATTCATCCACATAAAAAAGATTAATTTATTTTTGACCAGGATTTTTTTTTCCTGAATGGTAGGAGAAGAAAATTGCCCCTTCTGATTGAAATTGTAATAAAGTCACTTATTAGCCTCTGTGTAAAATATTTGCCATCCAATATGTTTTTCATTCTGTATCTGATTTTGAAAGCAAAATGAAATTCAAAGTTTTGCACAAAAATCTAGAAACTCTTATTTCACTCCAGTCAATCTGGTAATGGGCATCTTTTTTGTTCTTTCTTTTCTTATTCTTCTTTTTTTTGGCTCAGTAAACAAGTTTATAAACATTTTAAACATGGATTTTACATCTTTGTATTGGGTCTAGTAGCATTCGCTGGTAACGCTTTGCAATAAGGTTCCATTAGTTCATGTTAGTTGATGTATTAACTAACATGAACAAACAATGAACAATACATGTATTACAGTATTTATTCTTTATTAAAACTGATCCTTTGTTAATGTTAGTTAATAAAATGCAGTCGTTTATTGTTAGTCC
>NW_020526875.1:0-17008 GCF_003368295.1 Carassius auratus
ACTGTTGGTGTGTCAAAAAACTCTCATATGTCCCTGTATGTTGTAGATGAAGCGATTTTTGTTTGCATGTGAAATGCAGTTCGCAGGAGGGAATCTGCCAGAATGAGCCGCTGCTCAGCGTCGAACTCGACTCCAGACCGAAGCCTGAGGGAGAAGATCAGCAAAACTAATTCTGTCTATAAAAAAGCTATCTTACAAACAGCAGCACTGCAATTCAGCCAATTTCTGCATGTTGATTTGATAAGCGTCCTCTGGGTCTCGCTGCACGACTGAGGGCTTCCCATGTGTGACTTCATAAAATTTGCCTCTTACAATAAAGCTTTGATCTCCTGTAAGTAATACAGATTTAACCGAATATTTCAAGCTATATTAGTTACACAGTAATAGTTCATGCCATTTTGCTTGTTGTAAATTTGTAGTTAAGGATATGAGATGCACACTCATCTGTCTCTGAGTGTTAAAGAAGCAAAAACCTGTTAAAACCTGCTCTGTAATGGATTAAACGCAGCATGTTTTTACCTGCTGTGTAATTGGTGTATTAAAATGTCAAGTGACTTCAAATGTAATATCGCCTCATCAGCTCAGTAGATATAAACGTCATGGACTGATTGTCATACGTTCAAGGGACAGTTCCTAGAAAGGTGTTTTTAATTAATTGTTTTTGAATTCAAGTGAAAAATCATTCACATCCTCCTGCCTAACCAATGATTTTTTTTCTAGAGAAAATACAACCAAGTGTTTTTTGGAAATGACTCCTATCCTGGTATTTAAAGCAGATATGTGACAACTGAATCACTGCAAAGAAAACATTGAATTGGATGAAATATATAAGATTCTGGTGAGCAAAAGCATAAGTTGCTGGGATTGATCAGAGGCTGTTAAAGCACACACGCACACACACACACACACACACAGTATCCAGTGCTTGAGTGTGTCTTGTGCCGGGCTGCATTGATTTAATGCATTACTCAAACTGCTGGAGTGAGAGAGCAGAGGTAGAGAGTCTCTCCTGACTGCATTAGGAGCCTCCAGCCTTTGTGATTCCTTTTGATCAAATCTCTGTGAGAGACGCGTGTCATGCCCTCTTCCAGCCAGCTGTGAGGAGACTGGCCCGCCACCCAGTGGGGGAGGTGTGTGTGTGTGTGTGTGTGTGTGTGTGTGTGTGTGTGTGTGAGAGAGAGATCTCTTAAGGTGAGAGGCAGAGAGTTCGACGGGTAGGAGGGTCTTATTCCACTCCCCAGCGCCCAGTTCCAGCACACACTCATCCTGGACACGCTCACACACTCACATGGGCCTGCGGATGCGCGCAGTGATTGTCGATTGCAGGAGAAAGTGTGTGTTGTGTAGGTGAGTGTGACTGAACTGTGAGTGATGGATCTCTTGCAGTAGAAGGGAGAACTTGTACAGACAGGAGCTGATGGAATGGCAAACTTCTCAGAAACACTGGAAACTTCAGTTTGATCAAAATGTCTGAGGTAAGAAGTTTAGTTTGAGTTTGAGTCTTTCTTAGAGAAATTAAATAAGAAAAAAAGAGGATTGTAAGTTATGTGCATGGACTTTTATGGTGAGCAAAACGCATTTTAAAAGCTTGCTTATTCTGTGAGCTGTTCTGTGCTGTGTGTTTATTGGTGTGCAGGACAAAAACAAGCTCAACTATGCATATGAATATGAATCTATGTATTAAGAGCAATTTAATAACTAGATATTTCAGGAGAAACTTTATTGTGCTCTTCAAATGGGTGTGATGTGTCTTCACAAGTGTGTGAGTTTGTTGCTCGTCCACTGGAATGTAATTCAAGACAGGAGTAATTCTCCGCCGCAGTGTTTGTGTGTGGAATGCTTGTTTAATCTAAAGACCAGTGTGAAAGACACATTCATTATAGACAATCACCGAAAGATTTTTGTTAATGGAACAACAGGAGTCAAATTGTTATTTTTCTCAGCATTAATAAATCCTGTCTCTGTCTTTCTGCTAATGGTGATAAGTTAGTGTCCCAAAATGGACTAAGACCCCATTTCTGGGCGGGCAAACACAGTTAATGGCCTTGGGGCGTGAAAGCTTTGTGTGTGTGTGTGTGTGTGTTTGTGTGTGTTTGTGCGCTGACTTCATTAAGCTCATGTTGATCTGTCACTGTTGTTTGCTATTACAGGCCTGTTTTGTGACAGTCATACTCTTTATTTTAGAGATTCACCGCTGCACTTGTTTACACTGTACACCGCTGCTTTTCTCTCTTCATATACTTGCACATCTTAAATATATGCTTTTGTGGTCCCAGTAGAACTACTAACTTGTACACTTTGTTAAAATAATATTTATCTGATAATATGTGACATTCTGGTTTAAAACATATCAGTCAGGATTTTACTTGTGATCTTTGGTTTACAAATAGTACATAGCAAAAACAAAATCTTTTTAATAATCAGTCAGTTAATAAAGAGTAAATTGTTATAATTTTAAGAAATTTAATTATTTCTTAATAAAATCCAAAATAATATGCTGTATCATTGCTGTAATGTATTTCACAATACAGTCGCACCATTAGCCATAAAGCTGTATTATTATTAAACTGTTGAAGTACCATGTAATACAAACATTTTCACATATATTTCAAAAAGAGGAATGTAATGAAAACAGTAATAATAAAGCTTTGGAAAATGAACTGCACATAAGCCAGCATAAGTAACAATTTGAAATGTATTCAGAAATAACTCCAGAAGTTTCTTTTATGTTACCTAATGCATTAAATCATTTTATTTTAAAAAGATGTTTTGTGCTTTCTATTGCCTCTCATGATGTAAATATGTACAGTTCATTGGGAGTTTTGTCCATTTTCAATGATTGCGCTCTCTTTGTGTCTTTTATAGTTATGGTTTGAGGACAAATAGTTATGGTGCAGTTATATTGTCTGTTACCTGTTACCATGTTATCGCAATATAGACAAAGTGACATTAATTAAATTGAATTTACACTGACTCACTGTATGTTTTATGTCCAGATGAATACTTTATTTGATTTATATATCTATATATGAATGTACCATGAGGTCCAGTCTTAAACTCTAGAAAAAATTCTTACATTTTGATTTTTTTAGTCTCTGAATTGAAAGAAAATCAGCATTAATTCATTATCAGCATAACAGCATATCAGTAAGAAAAAGTGGAATATTTTTTTAAATCTATATCTGGTGTCTCTTGGTTTAACAAAAGCACTGGAGCTATGAAAAACTAATGATCACACACACACACACACACACACACATGTATTTTATAAGTGAAAGTATGAAACTTTGCATATTGGATAAATAGATGGACTGTATTAAAGCTTAGTGACTTTATTACTGTGTGTTTGACAGGCTATTTGCTGCACGGTGTTGAACTGCAACTGTGACAGTTTCAAACCTGGTAAACTGAGGCGGCGTCTCTGTGAACACTGCAGGCACGGCTGGGTCGCCCATGGTGAGTTTCACATTCTGAATAATATTACATTTCACACAAACATTCACACAACTTCAGACCACATTTAACACTCTTGACTGTTGTCTGTTTCTCTCTTTTTGACTCTCCGTCTCTTCTCCTCTTGAACGGCACTTTAAAGGAATATTCTGGGCTCAATCCAAGTTAAGCTCAATTGATGAATTATGTTGATGTTTTCTTTAAAAAAAAATTGTGTTACACTGAATGAGGCATAATTATATCAAAGAAAAATGCTTAAACATTTTTTTTTTAATACAATTTTACAGACTGGTTTCCATGAATTCAATGCCTAAAACACTTTATGATGAGCTCAAATAACACAATCTTCAACAGAAGAATTGAAGTAGTTTTATAAAATAATCTTCACATTTCTGCTTTTAAATCCTCAAAATAATTACATACATTTATTTCCATAATAAATGCCTTGTGTTTTTCTTTAAAGAAAAAGCCAAATCAGAAAAAAATGTTTTGTGGTGATAATCAACATTCTTTCAATGGGTATATTAAAATAATAATAAAAATAAATAAATAAATATTTTAATGCTAAATCGGTGTAAATTAATAATTACTTTATATTTTGATGTAGTTGTTATGTTTCATAGATCATTTACATTATTTTCTGTAATTTCTCATCCAAAAAATCAAGTCTATTAAAGTACACTTTTATTTCAATGCATATGCAACATGAAGAATTCTTCTCAAATTGATAAAAATGCACAGCCAATCACAAACAACAACAAATACAAATATTGAGATATGAATGACAGAAATGATTTCATGAAACATATAGAGATGCTTTGCTGATTTCTGAATGTAAACCGATGCCTGTTTTGCTGAATTGCAGCCCTGAGTAAGCTGAAGGTTCATCACATGTACCAAGGAAGCCAGGTGGAGATTGTTCACTCCAATGTGGTATTTGATATCTGTAGTCTGATGCTTTATGGGACGCAAGCAATTCCAGTGCGTCTTAAGATATTGCTGGACCGACTCTTCAGTGTTCTTAAGCAGGAGGAGGTTATTCAGATCCTAAATGCACTGGACTGGACTCTCCAGGACTACATTCGTGGTTACGTACTTCAGGTGAGCTCACACTGACCCGACCTGCAGAAAAACACACTTCAATTTGAGATAGATAATTACAGTTTTGTCACACTTTTCCTTAAAATCTAGTGGTGAGCCACTGAGATTTCTTCGTTCTATTTGCTTGTCAAGTATTCTGGTGGTTGAATTAAATTCATGGTAGTTCCTCTAGTGGACAATGTAAAGTTAAAGCCTCTTCAGACCTCCAGATGAATGCTGTATGATAAAATATTTATTCTGGTTACAACATGAAGCTGCTGCATGACTTTCAAAGCCTGCTGGCACTCAAGAGTAATTACAGGCGAGCTGAAAGACTTGCCTGACTCCCCTCTGATCTCTCCCCTCCCCTCCTACTTTGACAGGGAAACCCGCATCATCTAAATGAAGAAGAATTACGCTCCAGAATGAATTGCTCTGCTGCAGTAAATTAGACCTCTCAAGTCCACATGCATTAGATGTATGGTTGACTTGTTATTTAGTAACTCTTTCAATCTGTCAGATGTTATGGAGTATTTTAGGGCCCAGGTGTAGAACATTTGTTAGTTTAAAACTGATGATCCAAATGATATTCCCCGTTTGTATGTGTCTAGGATGTGGCCGGTAAGGTATTGGACCGCTGGGCCATAATGACCTTTGAAGAGGAGATCGTTACGCTGCAGCAATTCCTGCGCTTCGGAGAGACCAAGTCCATTGTGGAGCTCATGGCGCTGCAGGATAAGGAGGGACAGGCAGTCATAGTCCCAACCACAAGAACCAATTCTGACATCCGCAGCTTCATCGAAAGCAGTACGCAGAGGCCTGTGCGTCTGCCAGCTAAAGCTGAAGAACCTGGTTGCAGTAACGGACACCATTTTGAAACACTGGTGAACAGTATGGCCCTCATGCTGCCCCTGCAAATGCTGAAATCTGTTCAGGCACCATTGCTGAGCTCCAGTACTGATTCTAGCCACCAGGAGGCACAGATGAGACATGAGACATCCGAAGTGAGCCTTGATGGCGGTGGCCCGTTTGACCCAATGAGATCAGAGGGTCTGATGGACACAGAATCTCCAAAGATAGAGTCAGAAGAGTTTAACGTGAGTGGAAACTCCTCTCCCTCCACGCCTTGCACACCCTCCATCACTTCTGAAATCGCACACATGTCTCCTGAGAACAAGGTGCGGTGTGGAGAGAAGAGCGGATCCTTGAAGAAGGGCCGTGTGTTTTGCAGTGCCTGCGAGAAGACCTTTTATGATAAAGGCACGCTGAAAATACACTATAACGCTGTTCATCTGAAGATCAAACACAAGTGCACCATCGAGGGCTGCAACATGGTCTTCAGCTCCTTACGTAGTCGGAACAGGCACAGTGCTAATCCGAACCCTCGGCTGCACATGCCTATGAACCGCAATAATCGTGACAAGGACCTGCAGGGTGATCTGAGCCCGAGAGAGGAGGATGGAGCCGAGGGTGAGAAGAGAGACTTTGCTGCCATCCCAGAGAGCAGGACTGTCTCAAGTTTCATCATCCGCAACTCAGAGCACAAGCTCCATGGCTCTTTATCCAGCATGAGCCAGAGCGGCATCCTCTTTCCCAATCTAAAGACTGTGCAACCTGTGCTTCCCTTTTATCGGAGCCTGGTGACCCCAGCTGAGCTAGCTCATACGCCAGGCAGCCTGCCCTCTCTCCCACTTCTGTCTTCCTCAGTGCCCGTGAGCACCAGTCATATGCAGACCAGTTCGGATCAGATGCCTAAGAAGAAGTCTAGAAAGTCCAGCATGCCTATCAAAATTGAGAAGGATGAGCTGGCAGCTGAAGGTGTGTCTGAGGAAGAGAATCCAGCCCTCAGCCCCTGTATAGACACAGAAAAGTGTGACATTAGCAGCATGGGGCACGAACCTGTGGACTGTGGCTTTCGATTCGGGCCTGACTCACAGGACACAGAATGGGACAAACTGACTCAGGCAGACAATCATATCGTTTCACTGTCATCTACTTCTTTCTTTCACACTAAACAGAATGATGAGAAAGAAAGGGAGTCATCAAAATGTGAAGAACAAGCATGCAGTTCACGGCCAGACCAGCCCTGTGGCCACCGACCTGCCCATTTCACACACATCAGTGAAAACTGTGCAGACGGCTGCAATGACCCAGAGACAATATGTCCAGATGATAAAGACGAGCAGCCACACCCGTGCCAGATCTGCAGTAAGACATTTAAAAACCCTTACAGTGTCAAAATGCATTATCGAAATGTGCATTTAAAGGAGATGCACATGTGCACTGTGGATGGCTGCAATGCTGCTTTTCCATCCCGTCGCAGCAGAGACAGGTAAGATGTTTAGGCTTGAGGAAACGTTACACAAGGCAGTTTTTTTAAAAGCACATGACATGTTGTATTAGGACTAAGAGTTTGAGGATTGCCTTAATACATTCAAAAAAAGTTTAAAACAAAAGCATGTTGGTTTTCTCTTCAACATTTTTTGCTTTTAATTCTCTAGACACAGTGCAAACCTGAATCTGCACAACAGGCTGTTGACCAAAGATCATTCAGGGGCATTTTCTCTCTGCAGAGAGCATCCAGACCTCCCTCACAAAGAGCCGCTCAGCCAGATGTCTGTTATCCTCAAAGAGAGTCACCGTACAGGCCTCGTCTACCCCATGAGTAAATCGCTGGATAGAGCATCTGAGCCAGTAAAGGGCGCCGTGGAGAATGAAGTTGTACTGGACTTGAGCACCAGAGCGAGCGCCCATTCCTCCTGGGACTCAGACGTGGGCAGTGAGGAAGGGCTCCCCCTGGAGGACAGTGACGAGAGCTGTGACGGGCTGAGCGTCAGAGCGGCTGCGTCTCCGCCTTGCCTCAGTCAGCAGATGAACGGCTCATCACCCATCACCTGCCATCTCTGCCAGAAAGTTTACAGCAATAAAGGCACATTCAGGGCTCATTACAAAACGGTGCACCTTCGCCTTCTTCACAAGTGCAAAGTTCCAGGGTGTGACACTACATTTTCCTCGGTTCGGAGTCGCAACAGACACAGTCAGAATCCAAATCTACACCGTAACTTTGTAATGAATACCTCCCTGAATCAAGAGTAGGGCACACACTCAGAGCCATATCTCCTAAATATACATAGTCAAAGATTTTGGGTTCAATAGCACTCTGCTCTTTGTACTGCACAATCAAGCACAACTGGAAGGACACAATCATATTTATAATAAACCCAATGTCGTTTATCTTTTTAATGTTGAGAATTTTTTTCATCTCTAATGTAATATCTACTTGACAAACATTCCTGATATTTATTGATTTTTAAGAGCAGGACAGATGCCTAGACAAATGACTGAAGAAATGACAGAGCAAAAGATCAACGAGACAGAGATGAGAAAGCACATACAGAATCATATTTGAAACACCTTAAGAGATCCTTAAAACCATCGGTGGTGTGATACAGTATGTTAAGCCTCTCATGCTTAATCCAAAGCCACATAACAATTATGTATTGTTTCCCTTCTCTGCACTTATTTATTGAGGGACACATCCCTCCTAAGCATGAGACAGACACAGAACATTGATACAGCATGATAGAGTCGATGGCAGATGAGAGAATGACTGTTAGAAAGAGTGAGTTAGCACTACAGTGTTGGTGAGAGAGAGAGAGAGAGAGAGAGAGAGAGAGATGAGGAGCACGAGCTGTTTGAAGGTGCAGAACTCCCATTATCATGTGCTGAAATTAATAATATATTTGTGTTTGCTTGCTGTTCAGATTTGTTTTTATCACAAAAGATCCAGTGAAGTTGATAGATTGTGTTGCTATTTCAATCAATATGCTTTTTAAAGAGGCTGTTGTGGTCCTGTTTAGTAAGTTATTGTATGTACACTTCATTTTCAGGGGACCAAGCACCTGCAGTGTTTGATCAATTTCATATTCTTCTTGTGTTGGGGGATTTTGTGACGTCCCTGGACCAAATTTGACTTCTGTCTGTTAAAGTTTATAGCAGCACACAGTTTAATCTTCACTTATCTTTTGCATGTAACTGTTCAACCATGGGGCATAGTACCACATTTTTGTGATAACGTTTATTTCACAGGATTCACTTTGTCTTCTTGTTGTGAAATCTGTCTCATTGTCTAAGTTATTTAAGTATGAATTGTTTGCGTCTCATTTTGATGCTTAAATAACGCTTAAATAATGTTCTATTGAATTGAATTGCCACTGTAAGCTTGGCTCCTTCATTGCTGCTTTCAGCTATATTGCCATACTGCAGTTGTTATTCAGGTGGAGACCAAAGATTCTTAATCCAGGACGGTGTAAATCAGTATGAAAAACAAAAGCGTCAGACTGCACACATGGACACACCAGAGTCTTTGTGAATGCTGTAAAGCACACATATGAAAGATTCAGCTAAGATTTATTTGTCTAACACATTTTCAGTTTAAAGTGATGTTGCTCTATAATATGCTTAATATTAGTATAATCAAATGATTGTACCAGTGAAGGCTGAGGACAGCAGATAAGGACATACTGATGCATATAAAGCTGTCTGTGAATCAGAGCTGAACAAATCGAGTCTTACACTGGTTGAGCGACAAGGTTGCCACAACAGAACACACAAACCTGTGGACATTTATTCTTTTAGCTTTGTTTTATGTGTAAAACATTTTGTAAACTGCCCACCACCGTACGCTGTAATGTGAGGAGAAGGGTTATCAGGATTCTAATACCATCCTAACCCAAAATCATTTATTTGTGTTCAATAATATCATTTTGTCTGTTAATAAACAGTTTTTTAAAAATGTCAGTAAATATTTACTTTTATACATATACATATAGTCAAGAAGGGAGAAATAAAATACACTTTTTTTTCTTTGTGCTTTTCCAAGATATGTGTGGTTTGACAGTCATGAAATGACAAAAATTGCATTCACAATCTTGAGTTTGACAAGGTCTGTGTTTCTTAGCCTGACATCAGACAGGATGTCTTCTTCTGAGACATTTGAGTAGATGCTGTCATCTTGTTGTCTAAACATTTCTGTATTTTACTAACTTATTTAATCTAAAGCAACATACACTTTTGTTTTATGTCTGTATATGTCATTCGCCCATCTTACACTGGGTTTAGATATGACATACCTCATATATGACATACCTGTGATTAGGCTCAGAGTACAGGATATAGACAACAGACAGTGTGTAAATTAAGTTAAGTATAAAAAAATGAAGTATACATACAGCATATAATGTTAAATTGTCTCTAGCCACATGCCACCTTTAAGTTCAACATGCACAGTCTATTGAATTTGATGAGGAACTGTAAATAAGCTGAATTTCATTATGACTGTGTAATCTAACTAATTACTTTTCCCATCGTTATAACGCCGTTAACATTACTGGAAGTTAAATGCGATGCGTTACTATACATTGAATTAATAAACAATGTAATCAGAACGCACTCCTGGCTCACACAGCGAGTGAGGAGGTGGGTTATTAACGAGATAAGCGATTATGATTGGCTAAGGCAGAGTCATGTGTTTAATGGTAGCCAATCAGAGCCAGTGCTTTTACGCCACCGGCGTCCATAGTGGCGTCAAACACACATGCACGCACGCACGCGAGATTCGCAGCAGCAGAGATGGCGAGTCAGGAGCAATCCGATGAAAAGTTTGCATTTTCAAGGTAGAGATATAAGCACTAATTCAAATTCATTGTGGTCAAAGGCAAGAATGTGAATGTAATGTGTACATGTAATGTGTGACACGCGAATCTACAAAGCTAGTGGCCAAAAACACTTTTCTTAAAAAGATAATACTTGGAAGTGCAGGATAAAACTCTTGCAGTCTGTTGACGTGAAATAAATATCGAAGGTTATGTACGAACACCTGTCTGTTCTACTTATTTCAACTGACTTGTGAAAACTGCTCAAAAAAAAAAAAAAAGATTATTTGACATATAGCAACTTTTTTTTTTTTTTTTTTTTTTTTTTTTTACAGTAACGCAAATAGTTAATAATTTCCCTGGTAATGAGTTACTTTTATTATAAAGTAATTCAGTTACTAACTCAGTTACTTTTTGGAACAAGTAGTGAGTAACTATAACTAATTACTTTTTTAAAGTAATGTTCCCAACAGTGATTACTAGAACCAGGAAGTATGACAATATTAGCCTGGTTCTGTCAACTCTGCACTGGCTCCCAATTGAACAATGAATACCCTAACTAACCCAAACCCTACTGCCATAGAATGCTTTGATACAGTATTTCAAATTGTTCTCTGATATCTACATAGAAGGTTTGCGGCTTAGGTAAGGGCAAACAATCTCCAGAAACGGTTTTACATGTCCATTTACAACCCTAGGATTTAAGAATGTCCCTAGAATTAAATGACAAGTTTTTACATTATTTGGAAGAGTAGTATGATAGAAACACAGGGAAAATATATATTTCAATTCTCTTTCTCGCAGTTATATCATTGCGTAATTATACTGTATGTAAAATGTGGGCATTAGGTTGCTGCTATTACTATATTCTTAATTATATTATATTATATTATATTATTATATTACTATAATATATGTGCTTTTTACTTTCACTTTGGAGATTTGTGATCGCACATGCTCTGTGTAAACTACAGTTGCAGTACTTAACACACATTTTTACAAGATCAGATGCTTGTCAGTGGTGCTCAGGATCTTTAAATTATTTGCCATCATCCTCAGTCATATCTCCTTACACTGTTCATGGGGTAAGTTAAATCTTTTGTCCTGTAACATGCTACCTATTGCTAGCAGCTAACGATTTCCTTTTAGTGGCTCACGTTATTTTATTAGAACATGCGTTATTGTTTCTGTGCTCTTCCGAATACAGAAACCAACCCTATCCCTGCACATCACATCCCCTGCACAGCCTAACATAACAGATATTACCATGATCTACCATTTTCACTATTATCCTCGCTTGTTTATTCACTATGCCTGCAGCACTTCTGATGATTGGGCTGTGCAGGTTCGGCTGGCATAGAACATGGGCTGGTATATGGAAATGTTGGGGGAATAACTATTAATGATCCCGACTGTAACATCAATAATGGAAGAGAACAGTACAAAATAAAAAAGGCAGTTCATGACCCATTTAATAACACTATAGTGTAGTTGTAGTAATATCAAATGCAGGGAGATATTCAGTACCTTTAAACTTTTCTTTTGAATTCATTACACTGGTTATTGTTTGAATGTAAGAATATTAATAATTTTTGTGATGGTAATAATGATGTTGATGGTGATGAATTATACGTTATTGTCCCTTTCCAAGGGAAATTGTTTTTTGGCAATACATTTGAAGCTGCATCATAAGATAAATCTCTTTCTATTGTGTACTTGATCAGTGATGGTGGTTTATACTCGCGGTAACATACTCAAACAGGAATTCAACAAGACTGATGCAACTCAATGTGTTATCGACCAAGAATGGTGGTCAGACCTTTTTGCTGACAGTTGGTGTCCTACTAACTTTGTTCAGGTAAGAAAATGAGAAAAAGGTCTCAATTCGCAGGAATTAGAACTAAGGAATGCTGGATCAGAGCTTTTGCCCATAAAAGACAGCATATATTCAATGACATATATTCACAGCCAGACATGCATATATTTGTGTACATCTAGTCTTCACAGTCTCTGTTAAATTTATTTTACTGCAGTTTTTTTTTTCCTTCAGTGATGGTTAGAGGAAATAGGCCAAAATAGGCCTTTTGCTTCTGGTATAAAAATTTTTTTTTCAAGAAACAAATGTTTGGAGACAGAAATCAAGTGTACTTGATCATGCCTACAGTAGAAAATAGTCAAATGTATATTTGTCTGTGTATTATATGCTATATTTGTTTGACTCAATTAGTGACATTTTTTATAACTTAATGGCAATGTTTGGAAAACATTCATATAATATTTCATATTTAACTGTTCAACATTACAGAAGGTTTAATTCATACTTCAATAGCGTGTTGTCATTTTCTTACACAGAGTTTCAAGTTACATAATGACTTAAGTTATTTTTTTATTTTCTTTTTAATTGGCAGATCACTTACTATATAGTGCATTACTGACATCTGCTGGAGGTAACAGAGATAACAGCTTATACCATGGGCAAAACTATTGACAAGCTGACAGCCACCAGGAATTAAATTATCCAAGTAACAAACATTTGTGGTATTAATATATGAAAGATAAAAAAAAAACAATGTAACTATATAAAATATATTGTTTAATGTATAAATATTTATTAATTGTGAATCTATTAAACGTATTCTCCTTCCTGATAGCCATGTGATATGTTTTAGTCCAGTGCTTGTAATGTCTTTATATTTATATGTTGGGCATCCATGATCATTATGGTAATAAAACAATGTCTGATGGAATGTTGCCCTTTACTAAGATTCTTCAAAATTGTTTTAGATACTTGAAATAAACCTTGAATAAAAGTAGCCCAGTGATTTTTTAAATCCACCTGAATGTATGAACTATCACCAGAATGGCAGACGAAAATCTGAAGAATTTACGCTTTCTGAACACAATACCATATTGTCTTTACAACAGTAATATAACATTTATCAACTAATTAAAGTTGTGACATTTTCATACAGTCTCAGTTGTTAGAACCATGTTTTACATTAGATATTAAATCAAAATGAGTAGATTTTGGAAAACAATTTTACAGCTTCCTGAAATCCAGTTTAAAAAACCTAAACAACCTCTGAAATGAGCATTTAATTCCTGCTTTGGTGAATCATGGGTTAGGGTTAGCGGTAAAAACAAATGCAGAAAATGGAGGTGGAGTTTGCATCCCTGTGAATGGTTTTGTTGCCCATGAGCATATAGGAAGAGTAGCTGAACTGGCAAATGATTTGCTCAGTCTGAGATGGAAGCTGGAGAGTAAAGAATCCACTGATAATTGGAAATTTAACAAGTGTTCAAATCAGGTACATGTTATTTCTTTTCCCTTGTACTTTTTTTTCTTATTGTAATTATTTTCTATGCCTGTGTATATGTTTTTGTAATTTAACTGAAACTCTGATCAATAGAAATTTCACCATTCAGAACTTGTGAACTCAGAAAGTGTGCACAGTTCAAAACTGCTTCAGATGAGACTTACTGGAGTTTTCTTATCTGGTCTTTGTTTCATAGGTTACATTTTAGTTGATCACTAGTGTTCATTTCTTGCTTTCCCCGGTTAATACTTGATGCTGCCACATTTTTTTCACTGAAAATGGGTGAGTTACATTCAGTGTATGCTGCAATGGGCCCATGATGTTGCATGAAGTTGGTTGAGTGAGGAACTTCAAAAGTTTTCCTTAATGGCCAAATTAAGAGAAACACATTGTTTAGAGTAAATGGCAGTAAGTGGAATGATTTTGTCTCTGCTTTGCCCTTCGGCTCCGAGTGGATCCTTTAGATTATCAAATGTTTTCAATATGTTTCTCAGAAATGATCTACCGTAACCACGCCTGCTGGGGGCCCAGAAGTGGATTTTCGTGGCATCCAAAAAGGTCGATGGCTGCGAGCAGATTCTTTTGAATCTGAGGAGTTGTGATTTGATGACTCCTTTAAAGGTGTGTTTTGAGTGAAAACTGTTTTTGTGCAGTAAGGAATGTGTTTGTGTCTTTGAAGTAAACCTTGAAGTCTAAAGTCTAACTGTCCTGATTCTTCAAATTTGGGTCCTTTGAATGAGATCACATCCAAAAAGTTGACCTCTGACCTGTCCATACTGTCTTTAACCTTGATGGATTCCTGATGTGAATTCACGTGGGTGAGGCTTAATAGTTTGCCAGTTTGAAGGTTGTGGTGAATTATATTGGGAATTAATAATAATCAGAAGAGGATCTATGACTTAGGAAGCACCTCTTTTAGGAGTTAAGATGGTATAGGGTCTACTGTTCCTCAGGGGGTCTATAGTGCACTGTCTGATGTGATACTGTAGCTGACGGCTGAATGGTTGCAATTTTATCTCTAATAGTATCGATTTTAGAAGTAAAGTAGTTCACAAAGTCATTAGTGCTGTGATGATGGAAAATGTCAACTATTGTTGAGGCTTTATTTTTCGTTAATTTAGCCACTGTACTGAATAAATACCTGGGGTTATGTTTGTTTCTTTCTAAAAGAGAAGGAAAGTAATTGGATCTAGCAGTTTTTAATGCTTATCTGTAGGATAGTTTACTTTAATGCCAAGCAATACGATAGCACTAATAGACAGATGCAACCACAATCAGATGATGAGAGCAAGTAAGTTCCTATCAATAGAATCTAATAAACCACTGTACCAATGACTGGTGTAAGTTGAAAACTCATATTAATATTTGAACTCAATGCATAGCACAACCATACAATTTTGTATCTGGTCAAGCTCGATTAACAATTGTTTATAAAACACACGCTTGGGGTTGATCATCCAACCGAGTCGGCCTCACCATGAGTTTGTACAGTGTTTAAAGGCCGAAAAACACTCTATGATCCTTAGGTACACTACTGAAAAGGTTGTCTTAAACATTCCACTCAATATAGCTGATTTAAGGTAGCAAGAAAGAATAATGCGGGGCATCACACTTCTACCAGACATCCCTCCTAGGAGATTCACATTATTGGTAATTTAAATTATTTTAAAGACTATACTCATTTGTGCTTCTACAAATATGTATGACAAGACTATATAGTTTTCTCATGATTTTTTTCACTAATAAACAGCTGTATATAACGAAAATCAGCTTTCTTGACAGCTAATTCAAAATGTGTATTTCTGGTCCAACGACAATTCAGGGGATTTAAGTGTATTTTTATATTTTAAACCCTGTTTTCTGATCCCTGTTGCCTAAATGTTCCTTTGGTAATATTAGTTTGCTTATGTTAGCATAATAAGGTTAATATTAGTCAACTAACCTTTAATACATTACTATTGAAGACTATATGGTAAACCATAACCCTAACCCTACCCTAAACCTAACCCTACACCTATCACTAACAACCCCACCCTACCCCTACCCCTAACATAACCCTACCCTACCCTACCACTACCCCTACCCCTACCCCTAACCCTCTACCCCTAACCCTATCTAACCCTAACCCTATCTAACCCTAACCCTTAGGAACGAATGAGATCCAGAAGCTTAGGGTTAGGGTTAGGGTTAGAGTTAGGGTTAGGGTTAGGGTAAGAGTTAGGTTAGGGTTAGGGTTAGGGTTAGGTTAGAGTTAGAGTTAGGTTAGGGTTAGGGTTAGGGTTAGGGTTAGTTAGAGTTAGTTAGGGTTAGGGTTAGGGTTAGAGTTAGGGTTAGGGTTAGGTTAGAGTTAGGGTTAGAGGTTAGGGTTAGAGTTAGGGTTAGGGTTAGGGTTAGAGTTAGGGTTAGAGTTAGGGTTAGAGTTAGGGTTAGGGTTAGAGTTAGAGGTTAGGGTTAGGTTAGGTTAGGTTAGGGTTAGAGTTAGGGTTAGGGTTAGGTTAGGGTTAGGGTTAGGGTTAGGGTTAGAGTTAGGGTTAGAGTTAGGTTAGAGTTTAGGGTTAGGGTTAGGGTTAGGGTTAGGGTTAGAGTTAGAGTTAGGGTTAGAGTTAGGGTTAGGGTAGAGTTAGGGTTAGGTTAGAGTTAGGGTTAGGGTTAGGGTTAGGGTTAGGTTAGGGTTAGGGTTAGGGTTAGAGTTAGGGTTAGGGTTAGGGTTAGGGTTAGGGTTAGGGTTAGGTTAGGGTTAGGGTTAGGTTAGAGTTAGGGTTAGAGTGTTAGGGTTAGGGTTAGGGTTAGGGTTAGGTTAGAGTTAGGGTTAGAAGAGTTAGGGTTAGAGTTAGGTTAGGTTTAGGTTAGGTTAGAGTTAGAGTTTAGAGGTTAGAGTTAGGTTAGGTTAGGTTAGGGTTAGGGTTAGGGTTAGGGTTAGGGTTAGAGTAGGGTTAGAGTTAGGGTTAGGTTAGGGTTAGGGTTAGGGTTAGGGTTAGGGTTAGAGTTAGGGTTAGGATAGAGTTAGAGTTAGAGTTAGAGTTAGGGTTAGAGTTAGGTTAGGTTTAGAGTTAGAGTTAGAGTTAGGGTTAGGGTTAGAGTTAGGGTTAGAGAGTTAGGTTAGGATTAGAGTTAGAGTTAGGGTTAGAGTTAGGTTTAGGTTAGGTTAGGTTAGAGTTAGGGTTAGAGTTAGGTTAGGGTTAGGGTTAGGGTTAGGTTAGGTTAGGGTAGGGTTAGGGTTAGGGTTAGGTTAGGGTTAGAGTTAGGGTTAGATTAGGTTAGGTAGGGTTAGGAGTTAGGTTAGGTTAGAGTTAGGGTTAGGTTAGGGTTAGAGTTAGGGTTAGGGTTAGAGGGTTAGGGTTAGGGTTAGGGTAGGGTTAGGTTAGGTTAGAGTTAGAGGTTAGAGTTAGGGTTAGGGTTAGGTTAGAGTTAGGGTTAGGGTTAGAGTTAGGTTAGGTTAGGTTAGAGTTAGGGTTAGGTTAGAGTTAGGGTTAGAGAGGTTAGAGAGTTAGGGTTAGGGTTAGG
>NW_020526876.1:0-14952 GCF_003368295.1 Carassius auratus
TGCATGAAAGTGGAATAAACTGCAAGGTAAGTATGTAAGATCCCCAAGACAGCACTACAAGGTCACAGTTGGACAGTGGCTTGTTGAAGAGCAGGGTAATGACTCCCAGCAAGAACTGACAAATCTGGTGCAGTCCAGGAGGCTGAGGTGCCCTGTGGTTCTTAAGGGAGCTGGTGGCCACAGAAGTTAACGCCTCTCACTTTTGATATGACCTCCCCCACTCCCCTTTGCTCAGAGACACTTTTGCTCATATCAGTTCATCAAATACCCATGGAACTTGATCAGTTTGTCTGTCAGTTGTTTCAGCTTTAGCATTGGTCGATATTACCCTCAGTTGAAGAGATTGCATTTTCCACATAAATTCGTAGAATTCTTGCAGAAATAGAGCATTGGTGGTTCAGTGGTAGAATTCTCGCCTGCCACGCGGGAGACCCGGGTCCGATTCCCGGCCAATGCAGCAGAGGTCGTGTTTTTAAGGCCATGTTAGTCGTTCTTCATAAGCGGCAGCTGTCCCCAGAGCCACGAGTACAGCGCAGCTTCACTCACTGGTGGCTGAATGTCAGAGTTGTTGTTTCCCCGCGCAGGAGACCCAGGTTCGATTCCCAGCAGAAGCAAAGCAGTGTATCTTGCTACTTTAGAAGTGGGCAACTTATCAGTGTTTTACAGGGAACTAGTGGAAGCACTCTAGACAATGCTTTTCCATGCTTGTTCAACGAAGTACAAGCAATTATGGCTCATGCACCTGTGAAAAACTCCTGAAGGCAATAAAAAGGCTGCAGGCAAGAAAGGTCATGCTTAAAGAAACCAATGAGAGTAAACTGACCTGTTTGTTGTCTCTAAAAAACACCAGAAGAAAAATGTCCAGGGTCAATGCTGATCTGCATGAAAGTGGAATAAACTGCAAGGTAAGTAATGTAAGATCCCCAAGACAGCGCTACAAGGTCACAGTTGGACAGTGGCTTGTTGGAAGAGCAGGGTAATGACTCCCAGCAAGAACTGACAAATCTGGTGCAGTCCAGGAGGCTGAGGTGCCCTGTGGTTCTTAAGGGAGCTGGTGGCCACAGAAGTTAACGCCTCTCACTTTTGATATTGACCTCCCCCACTCCCCTTTGCTCAGAGACACTTTTGCTCATATCAGTTCATCAAATACCCATGGAACTTGATCAGTTTGTCTGTCAGTTGTTCAGCTTTAGCATTGGTCGATATTACCCAGTTGAAGAGATGCATTTTCCACATAAATTCGTAGAATTCTTGCAGAAATAGAGCATTGGTGGTTCAGTGGTAGAATTCTCGCCTGCCACGCGGGAGACCCGGGTCCGATTCCCGGCCAATGCAGCAGAGGTCGTGTTTTTAAGGCCATGTTAGTCGTTCTTCATAAGCGGCAGCTGTCCCCAGAGCCACGAGCACAGCGCAGCTTCACTCACTGGTGGCTGAATGTCAGAGTTGTTGTTTCCCGCGCAGGAGACCCAGGTTCGATTCCCAGCAGAAGCAAAGCAGTGTATCTTGCTACTTTAGAAGTGGGCAACTTATCAGTGTTTTACAGGGAACTAGTGGAAGCACTCTAGACAATGCTTTTCCATGCTTGTTCAACGAAGTACAAGCAATTATGGCTCATGCACCTGTGAAAAACTCCTGAAGGCAATAAAAAGGCTGCAGGCAAGAAAGGTCATGCTTAAAGAAACCAATGAGAGTAAACTGACCTGTTTGTTGTCTCTAAAAAACACCAGAAGAAAAATGTCCAGGGTCAATGCTGACCTGCATGAAAGTGGAATAAACTGCAAGGTAAGTAATGTAAGATCCCCAAGACAGCGCTACAAGGTCACAGTTGGACAGTGGCTTGTTGGAAGAGCAGGGTAATGACTCCCAGCAAGAACTGACAAATCTGGTGCAGTCCAGGAGGCTGAGGTGCCCTGTGGTTCTTAAGGGAGCTGGTGGCCACAGAAGTTAACGCCTCTCACTTTTGATATTGACCTCCCCCACTCCCCTTTGCTCAGAGACACTTTTGCTCATATCAGTTCATCAAATACCCATGGAACTTGATCAGTTTGTCTGTCAGTTGTTCAGCTTTAGCATTGGTCGATATTACCCAGTTGAAGAGATGCATTTTCCACATAAATTCGTAGAATTCATGCAGAAATAGAGCATTGGTGGTTCAGTGGTAGAATTCTCGCCTGCCACGCGGGAGACCCGGGTCCGATTCCCGGCCAATGCAGCAGAGGTCGTGTTTTTAAGGCCATGTTAGTCGTTCTTCATAAGCGGCAGCTGTCCCCAGAGCCACGAGCACAGCGCAGCTTCACTCACTGGTGGCTGAATGTCAGAGTTGTTGTTTCCCGCGCAGGAGACCCAGGTTCGATTCCCAGCAGAAGCAAAGCAGTGTATCTTGCTACTTTAGAAGTGGGCAACTTATCAGTGTTTTACAGGGAACTAGTGGAAGCACTCTAGACAATGCTTTTCCATGCTTGTTCAACGAAGTACAAGCAATTATGGCTCATGCACCTGTGAAAAACTCCTGAAGGCAATAAAAAGGCTGCAGGCAAGAAAGGT
Organism: Carassius auratus; assembly: GCF_003368295.1. Classification (NCBI taxonomy): domain Eukaryota; kingdom Metazoa; phylum Chordata; class Actinopteri; order Cypriniformes; family Cyprinidae; genus Carassius; species Carassius auratus. Next base: position 2,545 of record NW_020526876.1, read on the forward strand.
CATGCTTAAAGAAACCAATGAGAGTAAACTGACCTGTTTGTTGTCTCTAAAAAACACCAGAAGAAAAATGTCCAGGGGTCAATGCTGACCTGCATGAAAGTGGAATAAACTGCAAGGTAAGTAATGTAAGATCCCCAAGACAGCGCTACAAGGTCACAGTTGGACAGTGGCTTGTTGGAAGAGCAGGGTAATGACTCCCAGCAAGAACTGACAAATCTGGTGCAGTCCAGGAGGCTGAGGTGCCCTGTGGTTCTTAAGGGAGCTGGTGGCCACAGAAGTTAACGCCTCTCACTTTTGATATTGACCTCCCCCACTCCCCTTTGCTCAGAGACACTTTTGCTCATATCAGTTCATCAAATACCCATGGAACTTGATCAGTTTGTCTGTCAGTTGTTCAGCTTTAGCATTGGTCGATATTACCCAGTTGAAGAGATGCATTTTCCACATAAATTCGTAGAATTCTTGCAGAAATAGAGCATTGGTGGTTCAGTGGTAGAATTCTCGCCTGCCACGCGGGAGACCCGGGTCCGATTCCCGGCCAATGCAGCAGAGGTCGTGTTTTTAAGGCCATGTTAGTCGTTCCTCATAAGCGGCAGCTGTCCCCAGAGCCACGAGCACAGCGCAGCTTCTCTCACTGGTGGCTGAATGTCAGAGTTGTTGTTTCCCGCGCAGGAGACCCAGGTTCGATTCCCAGCAGAAGCAAAGCAGTGTATCTTGCTACTTTAGAAGTGGGCAACTTATCAGTGTTTTACAGGGAACTAGTGGAAGCACTCTAGACAATGCTTTTCCATGCTTGTTCAACGAAGTACAAGCAATTATGGCTCATGCACCTGTGAAAAACTCCTGAAGGCAATAAAAAGGCTGCAGGCAAGAAAGGTCATGCTTAAAGAAACCAATGAGAGTAAACTGACCTGTTTGTTGTCTCTAAAAAACACCAGAAGAAAAATGTCCAGGGTCAATGCTGACCTGCATGAAAGTGGAATAAACTGCAAGGTAAGTAATGTAAGATCCCCAAGACAGCGCTACAAGGTCACAGTTGGACAGTGGCTTGTTGGAAGAGCAGGGTAATGACTCCCAGCAAGAACTGACAAATCTGGTGCAGTCCAGGAGGCTGAGGTGCCCTGTGGTTCTTAAGGGAGCTGGTGGCCACAGAAGTTAACGCCTCTCACTTTTGATATTGACCTCCCCCACTCCCCTTTGCTCAGAGACACTTTTGCTCATATCAGTTCATCAAATACCCATGGAACTTGATCAGTTTGTCTGTCAGTTGTTCAGCTTTAGCATTGGTCGATATTACCCAGTTGAAGAGATGCATTTTCCACATAAATTCGTAGAATTCTTGCAGAAATAGAGCATTGGTGGTTCAGTGGTAGAATTCTCGCCTGCCACGCGGGAGACCCGGGTCCGATTCCCGGCCAATGCAGCAGAGGTCGTGTTTTTAAGGCCATGTTAGTCGTTCCTCATAAGCGGCAGCTGTCCCCAGAGCCACGAGCACAGCGCAGCTTCTCTCACTGGTGGCTGAATGTCAGAGTTGTTGTTTCCCGCGCAGGAGACCCAGGTTCGATTCCCAGCAGAAGCAAAGCAGTGTATCTTGCTACTTTAGAAGTGGGCAACTTATCAGTGTTTTACAGGGAACTAGTGGAAGCACTCTAGACAATGCTTTTCCATGCTTGTTCAACGAAGTACAAGCAATTATGGCTCATGCACCTGTGAAAAACTCCTGAAGGCAATAAAAAGGCTGCAGGCAAGAAAGGTCATGCTTAAAGAAACCAATGAGAGTAAACTGACCTGTTTGTTGTCTCTAAAAAACACCAGAAGAAAAATGTCCAGGGTCAATGCTGACCTGCATGAAAGTGGAATAAACTGCAAGGTAAGTAATGTAAGATCCCCAAGACAGCGCTACAAGGTCACAGTTGGACAGTGGCTTGTTGGAAGAGCAGGGTAATGACTCCCAGCAAGAACTGACAAATCTGGTGCAGTCCAGGAGGCTGAGGTGCCCTGTGGTTCTTAAGGGAGCTGGTGGCCACAGAAGTTAACGCCTCTCACTTTTGATATTGACCTCCCCCACTCCCCTTTGCTCAGAGACACTTTTGCTCATATCAGTTCATCAAATACCCATGGAACTTGATCAGTTTGTCTGTCAGTTGTTCAGCTTTAGCATTGGTCGATATTACCCAGTTGAAGAGATGCATTTTCCACATAAATTCGTAGAATTCTTGCAGAAATAGAGCATTGGTGGTTCAGTGGTAGAATTCTCGCCTGCCACGCGGGAGACCCGGGTCCGATTCCCGGCCAATGCAGCAGAGGTCGTGTTTTTAAGGCCATGTTAGTCGTTCTTCATAAGCGGCAGCTGTCCCCAGAGCCACGAGCACAGCGCAGCTTCACTCACTGGTGGCTGAATGTCAGAGTTGTTGTTTCCCGCGCAGGAGACCCAGGTTCGATTCCCAGCAGAAGCAAAGCAGTGTATCTTGCTACTTTAGAAGTGGGCAACTTATCAGTGTTTTACAGGGAACTAGTGGAAGCACTCTAGACAATGCTTTTCCATGCTTGTTCAACGAAGTACAAGCAATTATGGCTCATGCACCTGTGAAAAACTCCTGAAGGCAATAAAAAGGCTGCAGGCAAGAAAGGTCATGCTTAAAGAAACCAATGAGAGTAAACTGACCTGTTTGTTGTCTCTAAAAAACACCAGAAGAAAAATGTCCAGGGGTCAATGCTGACCTGCATGAAAGTGGAATAAACTGCAAGGTAAGTAATGTAAGATCCCCAAGACAGCGCTACAAGGTCACAGTTGGACAGTGGCTTGTTGGAAGAGCAGGGTAATGACTCCCAGCAAGAACTGACAAATCTGGTGCAGTCCAGGAGGCTGAGGTGCCCTGTGGTTCTTAAGGGAGCTGGTGGCCACAGAAGTTAACGCCTCTCACTTTTGATATTGACCTCCCCCACTCCCCTTTGCTCAGAGACACTTTTGCTCATATCAGTTCATCAAATACCCATGGAACTTGATCAGTTTGTCTGTCAGTTGTTCAGCTTTAGCATTGGTCGATATTACCCAGTTGAAGAGATGCATTTTCCACATAAATTCGTAGAATTCTTGCAGAAATAGAGCATTGGTGGTTCAGTGGTAGAATTCTCGCCTGCCACGCGGGAGACCCGGGTCCGATTCCCGGCCAATGCAGCAGAGGTCGTGTTTTTAAGGCCATGTTAGTCGTTCTTCATAAGCGGCAGCTGTCCCCAGAGCCACGAGCACAGCGCAGCTTCACTCACTGGTGGCTGAATGTCAGAGTTGTTGTTTCCCGCGCAGGAGACCCAGGTTCGATTCCCAGCAGAAGCAAAGCAGTGTATCTTGCTACTTTAGAAGTGGGCAACTTATCAGTGTTTTACAGGGAACTAGTGGAAGCACTCTAGACAATGCTTTTCCATGCTTGTTCAACGAAGTACAAGCAATTATGGCTCATGCACCTGTGAAAAACTCCTGAAGGCAATAAAAAGGCTGCAGGCAAGAAAGGTCAGGCTTAAAGAAACCAATGAGAGTAAACTGACCTGTTTGTTGTCTCTAAAAAACACCAGAAGAAAAATGTCCAGGGGTCAATGCTGATCTGCATGAAAGTGGAATAAACTGCAAGGTAAGTAATGTAAGATCCCCAAGACAGCGCTACAAGGTCACAGTTGGACAGTGGCTTGTTGGAAGAGCAGGGTAATGACTCCCAGCAAGAACTGACAAATCTGGTGCAGTCCAGGAGGCTGAGGTGCCCTGTGGTTCTTAAGGGAGCTGGTGGCCACAGAAGTTAACGCCTCTCACTTTTGATATTGACCTCCCCCACTCCCCTTTGCTCAGAGACACTTTTGCTCATATCAGTTCATCAAATACCCATGGAACTTGATCAGTTTGTCTGTCAGTTGTTCAGCTTTAGCATTGGTCGATATTACCCAGTTGAAGAGATGCATTTTCCACATAAATTCGTAGAATTCTTGCAGAAATAGAGCATTGGTGGTTCAGTGGTAGAATTCTCGCCTGCCACGCGGGAGACCCGGGTCCGATTCCCGGCCAATGCAGCAGAGGTCGTGTTTTTAAGGCCATGTTAGTCGTTCTTCATAAGCGGCAGCTGTCCCCAGAGCCACGAGCACAGCGCAGCTTCACTCACTGGTGGCTGAATGTCAGAGTTGTTGTTTCCCGCGCAGGAGACCCAGGTTCGATTCCCAGCAGAAGCAAAGCAGTGTATCTTGCTACTTTAGAAGTGGGCAACTTATCAGTGTTTTACAGGGAACTAGTGGAAGCACTCTAGACAATGCTTTTCCATGCTTGTTCAACGAAGTACAAGCAATTATGGCTCATGCACCTGTGAAAAACTCCTGAAGGCAATAAAAAGGCTGCAGGCAAGAAAGGTCAGGCTTAAAGAAACCAATGAGAGTAAACTGACCTGTTTGTTGTCTCTAAAAAACACCAGAAGAAAAATGTCCAGGGGGTCAATGCTGATCTGCATGAAAGTGGAATAAACTGCAAGGTAAGTAATGTAAGATCCCCAAGACAGCGCTACAAGGTCACAGTTGGACAGTGGCTTGTTGGAAGAGCAGGGTAATGACTCCCAGCAAGAACTGACAAATCTGGTGCAGTCCAGGAGGCTGAGGTGCCCTGTGGTTCTTAAGGGAGCTGGTGGCCACAGAAGTTAACGCCTCTCACTTTTGATATTGACCTCCCCCACTCCCCTTTGCTCAGAGACACTTTTGCTCATATCAGTTCATCAAATACCCATGGAACTTGATCAGTTTGTCTGTCAGTTGTTCAGCTTTAGCATTGGTCGATATTACCCAGTTGAAGAGATGCATTTTCCACATAAATTCGTAGAATTCTTGCAGAAATAGAGCATTGGTGGTTCAGTGGTAGAATTCTCGCCTGCCACGCGGGAGACCCGGGTCCGATTCCCGGCCAATGCAGCAGAGGTCGTGTTTTTAAGGCCATGTTAGTCGTTCTTCATAAGCGGCAGCTGTCCCCAGAGCCACGAGTACAGCGCAGCTTCACTCACTGGTGGCTGAATGTCAGAGTTGTTGTTTCCCGCGCAGGAGACCCAGGTTCGATTCCCAGCAGAAGCAAAGCAGTGTATCTTGCTACTTTAGAAGTGGGCAACTTATCAGTGTTTTACAGGGAACTAGTGGAAGCACTCTAGACAATGCTTTTCCATGCTTGTTCAACGAAGTACAAGCAATTATGGCTCATGCACCTGTGAAAAACTCCTGAAGGCAATAAAAAGGCTGCAGGCAAGAAAGGTCATGCTTAAAGAAACCAATGAGAGTAAACTGACCTGTTTGTTGTCTCTAAAAAACACCAGAAGAAAATGTCCAGGGTCAATGCTGACCTGCATGAAAGTGGAATAAACTGCAAGGTAAGTAATGTAAGATCCCCAAGACAGCGCTACAAGGTCACAGTTGGACAGTGGCTTGTTGGAAGAGCAGGGTAATGACTCCCAGCAAGAACTGACAAATCTGGTGCAGTCCAGGAGGCTGAGGTGCCCTGTGGTTCTTAAGGGAGCTGGTGGCCACAGAAGTTAACGCCTCTCACTTTTGATATTGACCTCCCCCACTCCCCTTTGCTCAGAGACACTTTTGCTCATATCAGTTCATCAAATACCCATGGAACTTGATCAGTTTGTCTGTCAGTTGTTCAGCTTTAGCATTGGTCGATATTACCCAGTTGAAGAGATGCATTTTCCACATAAATTCGTAGAATTCTTGCAGAAATAGAGCATTGGTGTTTCAGTCGTAGAATTCTCGCCTGCCAGGGTTAGGGGAATGAAACGTCCAAGGTCCAGACCTGAGGTCTGAACCTGGTTATGCACGGTCCATCCGTCCACTGACCACTAAAGACCGATCCAAGCCAGACCGAGTCCATGAGTCAATGCAAAAAAATCCAAAATGGGGCTAAAATATTTGTGGTTATTTCCACTAGGTTTGCACAACGAAATGGGTGTTAAGGTTAGGTGTTGTGTGGTGCAGTACATCTTTGAAAAAACTCGACATCTGTATGGATGGAGGAAATCGTTCTAAACCCCCAAGAGAGTAATCAGTAATTTAATTATACACAACTCAACATCGTTTTGGATGGAGGAATACGTTTCTGTGACTTCAAGAGATCTCAACATCGTCTGGATGGAGAAAACAATTTTTGGAACCTTCTAGAAAATTTCTGTGGCTCTCTACATCATACACCACACTGATGGAGGCCTTAAAGTGGACTGTTCAAGCCTTATCGCGACGTTTCGGAATTTATTTTCCTTCTTCAGGCTAGCTCGAACACAAAATGAAAGGTTCCAGTCACTCAGTCTTATTTATACTGTTTCTGAGGGGGGCGTGTCTGCACACACACACGTTCTAACACTCAATATCGGCACTTTTTGGTGCGTCATGATCCATTTTGGTGTGATTTACCATTTTGTTGTACTGATATTTCACATCAAACTCACTAAAACAAGGCCCGACAAGGACCAGCCCAAAGCTCAGAGACGAAGGCACTGGCTGGTTAGGGGAATGAAACGTCCAAGGTCCAGACCTGAGGTCTGAACCTGGTTGTGCACGGTCCATCCGTCCACTGACCACTAAAGACCGATCCAAGCCAGACCGAGTCCATGAGTCAATGCAAAAAAAATCCAAAATGGGGCTAAAATATTTGTGGTTATTTCCACTAGGTTTGCACAACGAAAATGGGTGTTAAGGTTAGGTGTTGTGTGGTGCAGTACATCTTTGAAAAAAACTCGACATCTGTATGGATGGAGGAAATCGTTCTAAACCCCCAAGAGAGTAATCAGTAATTTAATTATACACAACTCAACATCGTTTTGGATGGAGGAATACGTTTCTGTGACTTCAAGAGATCTCAACATCGTCTGGATGGAGAAAACAATTTTTGGAACCTTCTAGAAAATTTCTGTGGCTCTCTACATCATACACCACACTGATGGAGGCCTTAAAGTGGACTGTTCAAGCCTTATCGCGACGTTTCGGAATTTATTTCCTTCTTCAGGCTAGCTCGAACACAAAATGAAAGGTTCCAGTCACTCAGTCTTATTTATACTGTTCTGAGGGGGCGTGTCTGCACACACACACGTTCTAACACTCCAATATCGGCACTTTTTGGTGCGTCATGATCCATTTTGGTGTGATTTACCATTTTGTTGTACTGATATTTCACATCAACTCACTAAAACAAGGCCCGACAAGGACCAGCCCAAAGCTCAGAGACGAAGGCACTGGCTGGTTAGGGGAATGAAACGTCCAAGGTCCAGACCTGAGGTCTGAACCTGGTTGTGCACGGTCCATTCCGTCCACTGACCACTAAAGACCGATCCAAGCCAGACCGAGTCCATGAATCAATGCAAAAAAATCCAAAATGGGGCTAAAATATTTGTGGTTATTTCCACTAGGTTTGCACAACGAAATGGGTGTTAAGGTTAGGTGTTGTGTGGTGCAGTACATCTTTGAAAAAACTCGACATCTGTATGGATGGAGGAAATCGTTCTAAACCCCCAAGAGAGTAAATCAGTAATTTAATTATACACAACTCAACATCGTTTTGGATGGAGGAATACGTTTCTGTGACTTCAAGAGATCTCAACATCGTCTGGATGGAGAAAACAATTTTTGGAACCTTCTAGAAAATTTCTGTGGCTCTCTACATCATACACCACACTGATGGAAGGCCTTAAAGTGGACTGTTCAAGCCTTATCGCGACGTTTCGGAATTTATTTTTCCTTCTTCAGGCTAGCTCGAACACAAAATGAAAGGTTCCAGTCACTCAGTCTTATTTATACTGTTTCTGAGGGGGGCGTGTCTGCACACACAACACGTTCTAACACTCAATATCGGCACTTTTGGTGCGTCATGATCCATTTTGGTGTGATTTACCATTTTGTTGTACTGATATTTCACATCAACTCACTAAACAAGGCCCGACAAGGTACCAGCCCAAAGCTCAGAGACGAAGGCACTGGCTGGTTAGGGGAATGAAACGTCCAAGTCCAGACCTGAGGTCTGAACCTGGTTGTGCACGGTCCATCCGTCCACTGACCACTAAAGACCGATCCAAGCCAGACCGAGTCCATGAGTCAATGCAAAAAAATCCAAAATGGGGCTAAAATATTTGTGGTTATTTCCACTAGGTTTGCACAACGAAATGGGTGTTAGGTTAGGTGTTGTGTGGTGCAGTACATCTTTTGAAAAAACTCGACATCTGTATGGATGGAGGAAATCGTTCTAACCCCCAAGAGAGTAATCAGTAATTTAATTATACACAACTCAACATCGTTTTGGATGGAGGAATACGTTTCTGTGACTTCAAGAGATCTCAACATCGTCTGGATGGAGAAAACAATTTTTGGAACCTTCTAGAAAATTTCTGTGGCTCTCTACATCATACACCACACTGATGGAGGCCTTAAAGTGGACTGTTCAAGCCTTATCGCGACGTTTCGGAATTTATTTTCCTTCTTCAGGCTAGCTCGAACACAAAATGAAAGGTTCCCAGTCACTCAGTCTTATTATACTGTTTCTGAGGGGGGCGTGTCTGCACACACACACGTTCTAACACTCAATATCGGCACTTTTGGTGCGTCATGATCCATTTTGGGTGTGATTTACCATTTTGTTGTACTGATATTTCAACATCAACTCACTAAAACAAGGCCCGACAAGGACCAGCCCAAAGCTCAGAGACGAAGGCACTGGGCTGGTTAGGGGAATGAAACGTCCAAGGTCCAGACCTGAGTCTGAACCTGGTTGTGCACGGTCCATCCGTCCACTGACCACTAAAGGACCGATCCAAGCCAGACCGAGTCCATGAGTCAATGCAAAAAAATCCCAAAATGGGGGCTAAAATATTTTGTGGTTATTTCCACTAGGTTTGCACAACGAAATGGGTGTTAAGGTTAGGTGTTGTGTGGTGCAGTACATCTTTGAAAAAACTCGACATCTGTATGGATGGAGGAAATCGTTCTAAACCCCCAAGAGAGTAATCAGTAATTTAATTATACACAACTCAACATCGTTTTGGATGGAGGAATACGTTTCTGTGACTTCAAGAGATCTCAACATCGTCTGGATGGAGAAAACAATTTTTGGAACCTTCTAGAAAATTTCTGTGGCTCTCTACATCATACACCACACTGATGGAGGCCTTAAAGTGGACTGTTCCAAGCCTTATCGCGACGTTTCGGAATTATTTTCTTCTTCAGGCTAGCTCGAACACAAAATTGAAAGGTTCCAGTCACTCAGTCTTATTTTATACTGTTTTCTGAGGGGGCGTGTCTGCACACACACACGTTCTAACACTCAATATCGGCACTTTTTGGTGCGTCATGATCCATTTTGGTTGTGATTTACCATTTTGTTGTACTGATATTTCACATCAACTCACTAAAACAAGGCCGGACAGGACCAGCCCAAAGCTCAGAGACGAAGGCACTGGCTGGTTAGGGGAATGAAACGTCCAAGGTCCAGACCTGAGGTCTGAACCTGGTTGTGCACGGTCCATCCGTCCACTGACCACTAAAGACCGATCCAAGCCAGACCGAGTCCATGAGTCAATGCAAAAAAATCCAAAATGGGGCTAAATATTTGTGGTTATTTCCACTAGGTTTGCACAACGAAATGGGTGTTAAGGTTAGGTGTTGTGTGGTGCAGTACATCTTTTGAAAAAACTCGACATCTGTATGGATGGAGGAAATCGTTCTAAACCCCCAAGAGAGTAATCAGTAATTTAATTATACACAACTCAACATCGTTTTGGATGGGAGGAATACGTTTCTGTGACTTCAAGAGATCTCAACATCGTCTGGATGGAGAAAACAATTTTGGAACCTTCTAGAAAATTTCATGTGGCTCTCTACATCATACACCACACTGATGGAGGCCTTAAAGTGGACTGTTCAAGCCTTATCGCGACGTTTCGGAATTTATTTTCCTTCTTTCAGGCTAGCTCGAACACAAAATGAAAGGTTCCAGTCACTCAGTCTTATTTATACTGTTTCTGAGGGGGCGTGTCTGCACACACACACGTTCTAACACTCAATATCGGCACTTTTTGGTGCGTCATGATCCATTTTGGTGTGATTTACCATTTTGTTGTACTGATATTTCACATCAACTCACTAAAACAAGGCCCGACAAGGACCAGCCCAAAGCTCAGAGACGAAGGCACTGGCTGGTTAGGGGAATGAAACGTCCAAGGTCCAGACCTGAGGTCTGAACCTGGTTGTGCACGGTCCATCCGTCCACTGACCACTAAAGACCGATCCAAGCCAGACCGAGTCCATGAGTCAATGCAAAAAATCCAAAATGGGGCTAAAATATTTGTGGTTATTTCCACTAGGTTTGCACAACGAAATGGGTGTTAAGGTTAGGTGTTGTGTGGTGCAGTACATCTTTGAAAAAACTCGACATCTGTATGGATGGAGGAAATCGTTCTAAACCCCCAAGAGAAATACACTTCAAGAGATCTCAACATCGTCTGGATGGAGAAAACAATTTTTGGAACCTTCTAGAAAATTTCTGTGGCTCTCTACATCATACACCACACTGATGGAGGCCTTAAAGTGGACTGTTCAAGCCTTATCGCGACGTTTTCGGAATTTATTTTTCTTCTTCAGGCTAGCTCGAACACAAAATGAAAGGTTCCAGTCACTCAGTCTTATTTATACTGTTTCTGAGGGGGCGTGTCTGCACACACACAACGTTCTAACACTCAATATCGGCACTCTTTGGGTGCGTCATGATCCATTTTGGTGTGATTTTTACCATTTTGTTGTACTGATATTTAACATCAACTCACTAAAACAAGGCCGACAAGGACCAGCCCAAAGCTCAGAGACGAAGGCACTGGCTGGTGTAGGGAATGAAACGTCAAGGTCCAGACCTGAGGTCTGAACCTGGTGTGCACGGGTCCATCCGTCATCTGACCGACTAAAGCCGATCAAGCCAACGAGTCCATGAGTCATGAAAAAATCCAAAATGGGGCTAAAAATATTTGTGGTTATTTCACTAGGTTTGCACAACAATGGGTGTTAAGGTTAGGTGTGCACAACGAAATGGGTGTTAAGGTTAGGTGTTGTTGGTGCAGTACATCTTTGAAAAAACTCGACATCTGTATGGATGGAGGAAATCGTTCTAAACCCCCAAGAGAGTAATCAGTAATTTAATTATACACAACTCAACATCGTTTTGGATGGAGGAATACGTTTCTGTGACTTCAAGAGATCTCAACATCGTCTGGATGGAGAAAACATTTTTTGGAACCTTCTAGAAAATTTCTGTGGCTCTCTACATCATACACCACACTGATGGAGGCCTTAAAGTGGACTGTTCAAGCCTTATCGCGACGTTTCGGAATTTATTTTCCTTCTTCAGGCTAGCTCGAACACAAAATGAAAGGTTCCAGTCACTCAGTCTTTTTATACTGTTTCTGAGGGGGCGTGTCTGCACACACACACACGTTCTAACACTCAATATCGGCACTTTTTGGTGCGTCATGATCCATTTTGGTGTGATTTACCATTTTGTTGTACTGATATTCACATCAACTCACTAAAACAAGGCCCGACAAGGACCAGCCCAAAGCTCAGAGACGAAGGCACTGGCTGGTTAGGGGAATGAACGTCCAAGGTCCAGACCTGAGGTCTGAACCTGGTTGTGCACGGTCCATCCGTCACCACTGACACTAAAGACCGATCCAAGCCAGACCGAGTCCATGAGTCAATGCAAAAAAATCCAAAATGGGGCTAAAATATTTGTGGTTATTTCCACTAGGTTTGCACAACGAAATGGGTGTTAAGGTTAGGTGTTGTGTGGTGCAGTACATCTTTGAAAAAACTCGACATCTGTATGGATGGAGGAAATCGTTCTAAACCCCCAAGAGAGTAATCAGTAATTTAATTATACACAACTCAACATCGTTTTTGGATGGAGGAATACGTTTCTGTGACTTCAAGAGATCTCAACATCGTCTGGATGGAGAAAACAATTTTTGGAACCTTCTAGAAAATTTCTGTGGCTCTCTACATCATACACCACACTGATGGAGGCCTTAAAGTGGACTGTTCAAGCCTATATCGCGACGTTTCGGAATTTATTTCCTTCTTCAGGCTAGCTCGAACACAAAATGAAAGGTTCCAGTCACTCAGTCTTATTATTAACTGTTTCTGAGGGGGCGTGTCTGCACACAACACACGTTCTAACACTAAATATCGGGCACTTTTGGTGCGTCATGATTCCATTTTGGTGTGATTTACCATTTTGTTGTACTGATATTTCACATCAACTCACTAAAACAAGCCCGACAAGGACCAGCCCAAAGCTCAGAGACGAAAGGCACTGAGTGGTTAGCGGAATGAAACGTCCAAGGTCCAGACCTGAGGTTCTGAACC
>NW_020526877.1:0-33454 GCF_003368295.1 Carassius auratus
TTAGAAGTTTAATGCACAAAAACTTAATGTTAGGACTTCAATGATCAAGATTGTCAGTTTACAGCTTTCTGAGTCCAGTAATGTTGAAATAGTGATTCTGTTCAAATGAAGTGAAATCAAGCCCAAATCTGCTCAAAAGCTTTTCTCTCTATCAGAGTAAGCTGTTTCATTCAGTATTAAGTGCAAATCTTGCCAAACTGAAAGATGCTTATGCCTTATGAAATACAATGTTTTCTGCAATGCTGTAAGACAGTTTTTAATGTGTTAGAAGTTATATGCACAAAAACTAATGTTAGGACTTCAATGATCAAGATTGTCAGTTTACAGCTTTCTGAGTCCAGTAATGTTGAAATAGTGCTGCTGTTCAAATGAAGTGAAATCAAGCCCAAATCTGCTCAAAAGCTTTTCTCTCTATCAGAGTAAGCTGTTTCATTCAGTATTAAGTGCAAATCTTGCCAAACTGATAGATGCTTATGCCTTATGAAATACAATGTTTTCTGCAATGCTGTAAGACAGTTTTTAATGTGTTAGAAGTTATATGCACAAAAACTAATGTTAGGACTTCAATGATCAAGATTGTCAGTTTACAGCTTTCTGAGTCCAGTAATGTTGAAATAGTGATTCTGTTCAAATGAAGTGAAATCAAGCCCAAATCTGCTCAAAAGCTTTTCTCTCTATCAGAGAAAGCTGTTTCATTCAGTATTAAGTGCAAATCTTGCCAAACTGATAGATGCTTATGCCTTATGAAATACAATGTTTTCTGCAATGCTGTAAGACAGTTTTTAATGTGTTAGAAGTTATATGCACAAAAACTTATGTTAGGACTTCAATGATCAAGATTGTCAGTTTACAGCTTTCTGAGTCCAGTAATGTTGAAATAGTGATTCTGTTCAAATGAAGTGAAATCAAGCCCAAATCTGCTCAAAAGCTTTTCTCTCTATCAGAGTAAGCTGTTTCATTCAGTATTAAGTGCAAATCTTGCCAAACTGATAGATGCTTATGCCTTATGAAATACAATGTTTTCTGCAATGCTGTAAGACAGTTTTTAATGTGTTAGAAGTTATATGCACAAAAACTAATGTTAGGACTTCAATGATCAAGATTGTCAGTTTACAGCTTTCTGAGTCCAGTAATGTTGAAATAGTGCTTCTGTTCAAATGAAGTGAAATCAAGCCCAAATCTGCTCAAAAGCTTTTCTCTCTATCAGAGTAAGCTGTTTCATTCAGTATTAAGTGCAAATCTTGCCAAACTGATAGATGCTTATGCCTTATGAAATACAATGTTTTCTGCAATGCTGTAAGACAGTTTTTAATGTGTTAGAAGTTATATGCACAAAAACTAATGTTAGGACTTCAATGATCAAGATTGTCAGTTTACAGCTTTCTGAGTCCAGTAATGTTGAAATAGTGATTCTGTTCAAATGAAGTGAAATCAAGCCCAAATCTGCTCAAAAGCTTTTCTCTCTATCAGAGTAAGCTGTTTCATTCAGTATTAAGTGCAAATCTTGCCAAACTGATAGATGCTTATGCCTTATGAAATACAATGTTTTCTGCAATGCTGTAAGACAGTTTTTAATGTGTTAGAAGTTATATGCACAAAAACTAATGTTAGGACTTCAATGATCAAGATTGTCAGTTTACAGCTTTCTGAGTCCAGTAATGTTGAAATAGTGATTCTGTTCAAATGAAGTGAAATCAAGCCCAAATCTGCTCAAAAGCTTTTCTCTCTATCAGAGTAAGCTGTTTCATTCAGTATTAAGTGCAAATCTTGCCAAACTGATAGATGCTTATGCCTTATGAAATACAATGTTTTCTGCAATGCTGTAAGACAGTTTTTAATGTGTTAGAAGTTATATGCACAAAAACTAATGTTAGGACTTCAATGATCAAGATTGTCAGTTTACAGCTTTCTGAGTCCAGTAATGTTGAAATAGTGCTGCTGTTCAAATGAAGTGAAATCAAGCCCAAATCTGCTCAAAAGCTTTTCTCTCTATCAGAGTAAGCTGTTTCATTCAGTATTAAGTGCAAATCTTGCCAAACTGATAGATGCTTATGCCTTATGAAATACAATGTTTTCTGCAATGCTGTAAGACAGTTTTTAATGTGTTAGAAGTTATATGCACAAAAACTAATGTTAGGACTTCAATGATCAAGATTGTCAGTTTACAGCTTTCTGAGTCCAGTAATGTTGAAATAGTGATTCTGTTCAAATGAAGTGAAATCAAGCCCAAATCTGCTCAAAAGCTTTTCTCTCTATCAGAGTAAGCTGTTTCATTCAGTATTAAGTGCAAATCTTGCCAAACTGATAGATGCTTATGCCTTATGAAATACAATGTTTTCTGCAATGCTGTAAGACAGTTTTTAATGTGTTAGAAGTTATATGCACAAAAACTAATGTTAGGACTTCAATGATCAAGATTGTCAGTTTACAGCTTTCTGAGTCCAGTAATGTTGAAATAGTGATTCTGTTCAAATGAAGTGAAATCAAGCCCAAATCTGCTCAAAAGCTTTTCTCTCTATCAGAGTAAGCTGTTTCATTCAGTATTCAGTGCAAATCTTGCCAAACTGATAGATGCTTATGCCTTATGAAATACAATGTTTTCTGCAATGCTGTAAGACAGTTTTTAATGTGTTAGAAGTTATATGCACAAAAACTAATGTTAGGACTTCAATGATCAAGATTGTCAGTTTACAGCTTTCTGAGTCCAGTAATGTTGAAATAGTGATTCTGTTCAAATGAAGTGAAATCAAGCCCAAATCTGCTCAAAAGCTTTTCTCTCTATCAGAGTAAGCTGTTTCATTCAGTATTAAGTGCAAATCTTGCCAAACTGATAGATGCTTATGCCTTATGAAATACAATGTTTTCTGCAATGCTGTAAGACAGTTTTTAATGTGTTAGAAGTTATATGCACAAAAACTAATGTTAGGACTTCAATGATCAAGATTGTCAGTTTACAGCTTTCTGAGTCCAGTAATGTTGAAATAGTGATTCTGTTCAAATGAAGTGAAATCAAGCCCAAATCTGCTCAAAAGCTTTTCTCTCTATCAGAGTAAGCTGTTTCATTCAGTATTCAGTGCAAATCTTGCCAAACTGATAGATGCTTATGCCTTATGAAATACAATGTTTTCTGCAATGCTGTAAGACAGTTTTTAATGTGTTAGAAGTTATATGCACAAAAACTTATGTTAGGACTTCAATGATCAAGATTGTCAGTTTACAGCTTTCTGAGTCCAGTAATGTTGAAATAGTGCTGCTGTTCAAATGAAGTGAAATCAAGCCCAAATCTGCTCAAAAGCTTTTCTCTCTATCAGAGTAAGCTGTTTCATTCAGTATTAAGTGCAAATCTTGCCAAACTGATAGATGCTTATGCCTTATGAAATACAATGTTTTCTGCAATGCTGTAAGACAGTTTTTAATGTGTTAGAAGTTATATGCACAAAAACTAATGTTAGGACTTCAATGATCAAGATTGTCAGTTTACAGCTTTCTGAGTCCAGTAATGTTGAAATAGTGATTCTGTTCAAATGAAGTGAAATCAAGCCCAAATCTGCTCAAAAGCTTTTCTCTCTATCAGAGTAAGCTGTTTCATTCAGTATTAAGTGCAAATCTTGCCAAACTGATAGATGCTTATGCCTTATGAAATACAATGTTTTCTGCAATGCTGTA
Organism: Carassius auratus; assembly: GCF_003368295.1. Lineage (NCBI taxonomy): Eukaryota > Metazoa > Chordata > Actinopteri > Cypriniformes > Cyprinidae > Carassius > Carassius auratus. The sequence continues at coordinate 3,667 of NW_020526877.1, forward strand.
AGACAGTTTTTAATGTGTTAGAAGTTATATGCACAAAAACTAATGTTAGGACTTCAATGATCAAGATTGTCAGTTTACAGCTTTCTGAGTCCAGTAATGTTGAAATAGTGATTCTGTTCAAATGAAGTGAAATCAAGCCCAAATCTGCTCAAAAGCTTTTCTCTCTATTAGAGAAAGCTGTTTCATTCAGTATTCAGTGCAAATCTTGCCAAACTGAAAGATGCTTATGCCTTATGAAATACAATGTTTTCTGCAATGCTGTAAGACAGTTTTTAATGTGTTAGAAGTTATATGCACAAAAACTAATGTTAGGACTTCAATGATCAAGATTGTCAGTTTACAGCTTTCTGAGTCCAGTAATGTTGAAATAGTGATTCTGTTCAAATGAAGTGAAATCAAGCCCAAATCTGCTCAAAAGCTTTTCTCTCTATCAGAGTAAGCTGTTTCATTCAGTATTAAGTGCAAATCTTGCCAAACTGATAGATGCTTATGCCTTATGAAATACAATGTTTTCTGCAATGCTGTAAGACAGTTTTTAATGTGTTAGAAGTTATATGCACAAAAACTAATGTTAGGACTTCAATGATCAAGATTGTCAGTTTACAGCTTTCTGAGTCCAGTAATGTTGAAATAGTGATTCTGTTCAAATGAAGTGAAATCAAGCCCAAATCTGCTCAAAAGCTTTTCTCTCTATCAGAGTAAGCTGTTTCATTCAGTATTAAGTGCAAATCTTGCCAAACTGATAGATGCTTATGCCTTATGAAATACAATGTTTTCTGCAATGCTGTAAGACAGTTTTTAATGTGTTAGAAGTTATATGCACAAAAACTAATGTTAGGACTTCAATGATCAAGATTGTCAGTTTACAGCTTTCTGAGTCCAGTAATGTTGAAATAGTGATTCTGTTCAAATGAAGTGAAATCAAGCCCAAATCTGCTCAAAAGCTTTTCTCTCTATCAGAGTAAGCTGTTTCATTCAGTATTAAGTGCAAATCTTGCCAAACTGATAGATGCTTATGCCTTATGAAATACAATGTTTTCTGCAATGCTGTAAGACAGTTTTTAATGTGTTAGAAGTTATATGCACAAAAACTAATGTTAGGACTTCAATGATCAAGATTGTCAGTTTACAGCTTTCTGAGTCCAGTAATGTTGAAATAGTGCTTCTGTTCAAATGAAGTGAAATCAAGCCCAAATCTGCTCAAAAGCTTTTCTCTCTATCAGAGTAAGCTGTTTCATTCAGTATTAAGTGCAAATCTTGCCAAACTGATAGATGCTTATGCCTTATGAAATACAATGTTTTCTGCAATGCTGTAAGACAGTTTTTAATGTGTTAGAAGTTATATGCACAAAAACTAATGTTAGGACTTCAATGATCAAGATTGTCAGTTTACAGCTTTCTGAGTCCAGTAATGTTGAAATAGTGATTCTGTTCAAATGAAGTGAAATCAAGCCCAAATCTGCTCAAAAGCTTTTCTCTCTATCAGAGTAAGCTGTTTCATTCAGTATTCAGTGCAAATCTTGCCAAACTGATAGATGCTTATGCCTTATGAAATACAATGTTTTCTGCAATGCTGTAAGACAGTTTTTAATGTGTTAGAAGTTATATGCACAAAAACTAATGTTAGGACTTCAATGATCAAGATTGTCAGTTTACAGCTTTCTGAGTCCAGTAATGTTGAAATAGTGATTCTGTTCAAATGAAGTGAAATCAAGCCCAAATCTGCTCAAAAGCTTTTCTCTCTATCAGAGTAAGCTGTTTCATTCAGTATTAAGTGCAAATCTTGCCAAACTGATAGATGCTTATGCCTTATGAAATACAATGTTTTCTGCAATGCTGTAAGACAGTTTTTAATGTGTTAGAAGTTATATGCACAAAAACTAATGTTAGGACTTCAATGATCAAGATTGTCAGTTTACAGCTTTCTGAGTCCAGTAATGTTGAAATAGTGATTCTGTTCAAATGAAGTGAAATCAAGCCCAAATCTGCTCAAAAGCTTTTCTCTCTATCAGAGTAAGCTGTTTCATTCAGTATTAAGTGCAAATCTTGCCAAACTGATAGATGCTTATGCCTTATGAAATACAATGTTTTCTGCAATGCTGTAAGACAGTTTTTAATGTGTTAGAAGTTATATGCACAAAAACTAATGTTAGGACTTCAATGATCAAGATTGTCAGTTTACAGCTTTCTGAGTCCAGTAATGTTGAAATAGTGCTTCTGTTCAAATGAAGTGAAATCAAGCCCAAATCTGCTCAAAAGCTTTTCTCTCTATCAGAGTAAGCTGTTTCATTCAGTATTCAGTGCAAATCTTGCCAAACTGATAGATGCTTATGCCTTATGAAATACAATGTTTTCTGCAATGCTGTAAGACAGTTTTTAATGTGTTAGAAGTTATATGCACAAAAACTAATGTTAGGACTTCAATGATCAAGATTGTCAGTTTACAGCTTTCTGAGTCCAGTAATGTTGAAATAGTGATTCTGTTCAAATGAAGTGAAATCAAGCCCAAATCTGCTCAAAAGCTTTTCTCTCTATCAGAGTAAGCTGTTTCATTCAGTATTAAGTGCAAATCTTGCCAAACTGATAGATGCTTATGCCTTATGAAATACAATGTTTTCTGCAATGCTGTAAGACAGTTTTTAATGTGTTAGAAGTTATATGCACAAAAACTAATGTTAGGACTTCAATGATCAAGATTGTCAGTTTACAGCTTTCTGAGTCCAGTAATGTTGAAATAGTGCTGCTGTTCAAATGAAGTGAAATCAAGCCCAAATCTGCTCAAAAGCTTTTCTCTCTATCAGAGTAAGCTGTTTCATTCAGTATTAAGTGCAAATCTTGCCAAACTGATAGATGCTTATGCCTTATGAAATACAATGTTTTCTGCAATGCTGTAAGACAGTTTTTAATGTGTTAGAAGTTATATGCACAAAAACTAATGTTAGGACTTCAATGATCAAGATTGTCAGTTTTCAGCTTTCTGAGTCCAGTAATGTTGAAATAGTGATTCTGTTCAAATGAAGTGAAACCAAGCCCAAATCTGCTCAAAAGCTTTTCTCTCTATCAGAGTAAGCTGTTTCATTCAGTATTAAGTGCAAATCTTGCCAAACTGATAGATGCTTATGCCTTATGAAATACAATGTTTTCTGCAATGCTGTAAGACAGTTTTTAATGTGTTAGAAGTTATATGCACAAAAACTTATGTTAGAGCTCCAATGCTCAGGTTTGTCAGTTCACAGCATTCTGAGATCACTAATGCTGAAATAGTGTGTCTGTTGAAATTAAGTGGAAACAAGCCCAAATATGCTAAAAACCATGTCTCTCAGTTAGAGAATGTTGCTTCATTCCATGTTAAATACAAATCTTTCCAAAATGAAAGATGCCTCTGTCGTGTGAATAGAAATGCTTATCACATTGAAAACTGTCTTTCTGTCTTGCAAAAGCATTTTTAATCACAAGACAGAGTCATCTATCATTTTGGCAAGATTTGTATTTAACATGGAATGAAGCAACATTCTCTAACTGAGAGAGATGGTTTTTGGCATATTTGGGCTTGTTTCCACTTCATTTCAACAGAAACACTATTTCAGCATTAGTGATCTCAGAATGCTGTGAACTGACAAACCTGAGCATTGAAGCTCTAACATAGTTTATGTGCATAGGAATTCTAACAAATTAAAAACTGTCTTTCTGTCTTGCAAAAAGCATTTCTATTCACAAGATGGAGGCATCTTACATTTTGGCAAGATTTGTATTTAACATGGAATGAAGCAACATTCTATAACTGAGAAAGATGGTTTTTAGCATATTTGGGCTTGTTTCCACTTCATTTCAACAGAAACGCTATTTCAGCATTAGTGATCTCAGAATGCTGTGAACTGACAAAACTGAGCATTGAGGCTCTAACCTAAGTTTATGTGCACAGGAATTCTAACACATTAAAAACTGTCTTTCTGTCTTGCAAAAAGCATTTCTATTCACAAGATGGAGGCATCTTTCATTTTGGCAAGATTTGTATTTAACATGGAATGAAGCAACATTCTCTGACTGAGAGAGATGGTTTTTAGCATATTTGGGCTTGTTTCCACTTCATTTCAACAGAAACACTATTTCAGCATTAGTGATCTCAGAATGCTGTGAACTGACAAACCTGAGCATTGAGGCTCTAACACAAGTTTATGTGCATAGGAATTCTAACACATTGAAAACTGTCTTTCTGTCTTGCAAAAGCATTTCTAATCACAAGACAGAGTCATCTATCATTTTGGCAAGATTTGTATTTAACATGGAATGAAGCAACATTCTCTAACTGAGAGAGATGGTTTTTGGCATATTTGGGCTTGTTTCCACTTCATTTCAACAGAAACACTATTTCAGCATTAGTGATCTCAGAATGCTTTTTGCAAGACAGAAAGACAGTTTTTAATGTGTTAGAATTCCTATGCACATAAACTTATGTTAGAGCCTCAATGCTCAGGTTTGTCAAGTCACAGCATTCTGAGATCACTAATGCTGAAATAGTGTGTCTGTTGAAATGAAGTGGAAACAAGCCCAAATATGCTAAAAACCATGTCTCCCAGTTAGAGAATGTTGCTTCATTCCATGTTAAACACAAATCTTGACAAAATGAAAGATTCCTCTGTCTTGTGAATTGAAATGCTTTTTGCAAGCAGTGATGGGAATAACGGCGTTATAAATAACGGCGTTACTAACGGCATTACTTTTTCCAGTAACGAGTAATCTAATTGATTACTCTTCTCATCTTAATAACGCCGTTACCGTTACTGCCAAAAAATGCGGCGCGTTACTATAACTGATGATGAAGCTGTTTTTTTTTTTTTCATCAGACCAACTAGATCTCTGAGCGAGAGGCAAATACTTTTTTTTACTGTTCTTCCTTGGTTAGTGGGCAGAGCACGAGACAAGCGCATAAATGCTGACGATTGGCTGAGGTAGAGTAAAATTTCATTGTAAGCCAATCAGAGGTAGAGTTGGGCGGGTGTTCGAAAGCACGCATAGTAGTGATGGGAATTCGGCTCTTTTGACTCAGCTCACTGAAAAGAGCCGGCTCTTTGGCTCATAAACGGCTCTTTAAATGACTTTGACTATAATATTTCAATTTTTATTACATAATTATTTAATTTCTATAGGCTAAATTTGAAAAAATAGAGTTGGCTCTTCAGATATGCGAGCCAGCTCCCGAAGTGCAACTAAAAAGTTAAAAAGGCTCTTAGAGTCGGCTCATTCGCGAATCGCGAACGACTCATCAAAAGCTCATTCGCGAACGAGTCGATCCATCATCACTAACGCTCATTCACGAACGACCCATCATCGGACAGGACAGGACACACAACGAACAACACAAGCCAGTCAGTCAACGAGAGACAGGTATGGCGACGAGCCCAAATAATCCAAAAGTAGCCTTCTCTAAATGGAAGTATATACATTACTTTTTCCTTCAAGAAATTAAAGAAACAATAAAAGGAAATATCAAAAGTTCCCAAAAATCTATCGTGTTATTTGCATTGATCCACTATATAAACATAATATCTACATACATGCCACTTGATTGGAGGCTAGTCTCACTTTGTCCCACAGCAACTTTTTTTTTTAGATGTGTGTACAATGTTTCATGTTTCTGTTAATAATGTATTGTATTAAGTGTCCATTTCATTATAATATTCAGATTTATCATAAATAATTGAACATGCACATGTATTTTAAGTTCCTTTAAAGAGGGGTAGAGGTGGGGTCACGTTTGAGCATTTAAAATTTAATTTTACTTGAAAGTAACGCAATAGTTACTTTCTTAAGTAACTAGTTACTTTAAAAATTTGTAACTGAGTTACTAATTTAGTTACTTTTTGGAAGAAGTAACTAGTAACTGTAACTAATTACTTTTTAAAAGTAACTTGCCCAACACTGTTTGCAAGACAGAAAGAAAGTATTCAATGTGTTAGAATGCCTATGCACATAAACTCATGTTAGAGCCTCAATGCTCAGGTTTGTCAGTTCACAGCATTCTGAGATCACTAATGCTGAAATAGTGTTTCTGTTGAAATGAAGTGGAACAAGCCCAAATATGCTAAAAACCATCTTTGTCAGTTAGAGAATGTTGCTTCATTCCATGTTAAATACAAATCTTGCCTAAATTAAAGATGCCTCTGTCTTATGAATTGAAATGTTCTTAGCAATGCAGAGAGACAGGTTTTAATGTGTTAGAATTCCTATGCACATAAACTATGTCAGAGCTTCAATGCTCAGGTTTGTCAATTCATAGCATTCTGAGAACACTAATGCTGAAATACTGTTTTTGTTTAAATGAAGTGAAATATGTTAACTTATGTTACAGCTTCAGTGCTCAGTATTCTCAGTTCAGAGCTTCTGAGAGCACTAATGGTTAGTTAGTGGTTCTGGTCAAAAGAAGCTAAAACAAGCCCACATATGCAATACAGTGTCTCTCTGTGTGAGAGAATGTTGCTTTTTACAATGTTCAGTGCAAAACTTGCCAACATGAAAGATGTTTCTGATGTATGAACTAAAGTGGGTTTTTTTTGCAATGCAGAAACACAGTTTTTAATGTGTTAGATGTGATATGCACATAAAATTATGTTACAGCTTCAGTGCTCGGGATTCTCAGTTCAGATCTTCTGAGAGCACTAATGCTTAGTGTTAGGTGTTGTGGTGAAAAGAAGATAAAACAAGCCCACATATGCAATACAGCTTCTCTCTCAGTGAGAGAATGTAGCTTTTTACATTGTTAACTGCAAAATTTGCCAACATGAAAAATCTCTCAGAGTAATGAACTAATGTGTTTTTTGCAATGCAGAAACAGTTTTTAATGTGTTAGACATTCTATGCACATAAAATTATGTTACAGCTTCAGTGCTCAGTATTCTCAGTTCAGAGCTTCTGAGAGCACTAATGGTTAGTTAGTGGTTCTGGTTTTCTGGTGAAAAGAAGCCCACATATGCAATTCAGCTTCTCTCTCAGTGAGAGAATGTTTCTTTTTACTATGTTCAGTGCAAAACTTGCCAACATGAAAGATGTTTCTGACTATGAACTAATGTGTTTTTTGCATTGCAGAAACACAGTTTTTAATATGTTAGACGTTCTATGCACATTAACTTATGTTACAGCTTCAGTGCATCAAGATTGTCAGTATAGAGTTTCTGAGAGCACTAATGTTTAGTTAGTGGTTCTGGTCAAAGGAAGCTAAAAGAAGCCCACATATGCAATACAGCGTCTCTCTGTGTGAGAGAATGTTGCTTTTTACAATGTTCAGTGCAAAACTTGCCAACATGAAAGATGTGAAAAGAAGCCCACATATGCAATTCAGCTTCTCTCTCAGTGAGAGAATGTTTCTTTTTATTATGTTAACTGCAAAACTTGCCAACATGAAAGATCTCTCTGACTAATGAACTAATGTGCTTTTTGCAATGCAGAAACACAGTTTTTAATGTGTTAGATGTTCCATGCAAATTAACTTATGTTACAGCTTCTGTGCACAGGATTGTCAGTATAAAGGTCCTGAGAGCACTAATGTTTACTAAGTGGTTCTGGTGAAACGAAGCTAAAACAAGCCCACATATGCACTACAGCTTATCTCTCAGTGACAGAATGTAACTTTTTACAATGTTAACTGCAAAACTTGCCAACATGAAAGATGTTTCTGACTTATGAACTATAGGTTTTTTTTTGTTTTTTTGTTTTTTTGCATTGCATTGCATTGCAGAAACACAGTTTTCAATTTGTTAGACGTTCTATGCACATTAACTTATGTTACAGCTTCAGTTATCAGGATTCTCAGTTCAGAACTTCTGAGAGCACTAATATTTATTTAGTGGTTCTGGTCAAAAAAAGCTAAAACAGGCCCACATATGCAATACAGCTTCTCCTTCACTGAATGTAGCTTTTTACAATGTTAACTGCATAACTTGCCAACATGAAAGATCTCTCTGACTAATGAACTAATGTGCTTTTTGCAATGCAGAAACACAGTTTTTAATGTGTTAGATGTTCCATGCAAATTAACTTATGTTACAGCTTCTGTGCACAGGATTGTCAGTATAAAGGTCCTGAGAGCACTAATGTTTACTAAGTGGTTCTGGTGAAGCGAAGCTAAAACAAGCCCACATATGCACTACAGCTTATCTCTCAGTGAGAGAATGTAGCTTTTTACAATGTTAAATGCAAAACTTGCCTACATGAAATATATCTCTAACTAATGACTAATGATCTAATGTGTTTTTTGCAATGCAGAAACACAGTTTGTAATGTGTTAGACGTTCTACGCATGTTACAATGTTCCATGCAAATGAACTTATGTTACAGCTTCAGTGCACAGGATTGTCAGTATAGAGATTCTGAGATCACTAATGTTTAGTTAGAGGTTCTGGTGAAAAGAAGCTAAAACAAATTCACATATGCAATACAGCTTTTGTCTCAGTGAGAGAATGTAGCTTTTTACAATGTTAACTGCAAAACTTGCCAACATGAAATATATCTCTAACTAATGACTAATGATCTAATGTGTTTTTTGCAATGCAGAAACACAGTTTGTGATGAGTTACATGTTTTTATGCACATAAACTTATGTCACAGCTTCAGTGCTCAGGATTGTTAGTATAGAGCTTCTGAGAGCACTAATGTTTAGTTAGTGGTTCTGGTCTAAAGAAGCTAAAACAAGCCAAGACATGCAATACATCTTCTTTCTCAGTGAGATAATGTTGCTTTTTATAATGTTAACTGCAAAACTTGACAACATGAAAGATCTATCTAACTAATGATCTAATGTGTTTTTTTGCAATGCAGAAACACAGTTTTTAATCAGTTACATGTTTTATGCACATAAACTTAAGTCACAGCTTCAGTGGTCAGGATTGTCAGTATAGAGCTTCTGAAAGCACTAATGTTTAGTTAGTGGTTCCGGTCAAAAGAAGCTAAAACAAGCCAAGAAATGCAATACAGCTTCTTTCTCAGAGAGATAATGTTGCTTTTTACAATGTTAACTGCAAAACTTGGCAACATGAAAGATCTATCTAACTAATGATCTAATGTGTTTTTTTGCAATGCAGAAACACAGTTTTTAATCAGTGTAGTGTATTTTTGTCTGCCATGCATCTGAGGAATCACGCAGTCTCGGGGTTTTGTTTCCAGAAGATAGACTTTATTTCAGAGAGAAGCAAAGCCGAGATCCTCTTTATGAGAAGATCACCCGAATGCTAGGTAGCATCTCATTATATACCCTATACAGGGTGTTTGCAAATAGTCAGACTTTTCCTTATGCGTGCGATTTTGATACCTCCCTTGGGAGAAGGAGCCCCCTACTTTTTTTGGTATAAACAAAGGCCCTTTCTGTATGTCTGACCATATGTTTCTCATCAGTTCTGTACATTCCAGCACGTAGGCATATTCCTTTCTATCCTTTACCTATAGGATTATAATGGAAAAACAACTAGCAACAAAAATGGATAGATTCACATTGATTATTCTTGAATGATTAAAATCTTATTAATAAAAATCTTCCACACATTCTTCCCTTTGAGACTTAATAAGTTTCACATTTGATTATTCTTTTCCAGAGTGCTACTCCACAATCCAGTCATATTAGTTACACTACCTAGTGACTTATGTATTAAGTGACTAGATTATGAAATTCCACTCTGAGGGATTACTGGACCAAACATCTCTCTCCTAATTTGACAAGGAGGGAGTACAAGATCCAGTCTCCCTAATTCCTTCTTTAATAGTACACGTTATAAGCATGAACATGTAATTGGTTCAGCATTTGCCTGGTTATCACAGTTATGTATAAAAGGCATAAAAATACATAAATCACATCACACATTGAATATCACAATATTATAATAATATTATAATGGTCTTCGGCTCAGATACCTTGTGTATTGTAGAGAGCCTTTTCGGTTACCCTCAAAAATCTATTTCCCATCATCTTGACATCTTTGGATTTAATTTGCTTAGCTGTGGCTTTGACTAGTGCCCTCAATATAGGAAGTATACAGTAAAATAGTAAATCTCCTGTCAATCATGCAATTCCTAAAAACTTTCCCAATTTAGTTATAAACTATGCTCCAAACTTTAAATCAAACCAGTCTTACATTTTATTATCTTTTCCAACATTTTCTTTATCTACCATTCTTAGCCTTTTCAATTTGATCAGTACTTCATTAAATGCTCCCTTCTATAAATACAGCATTGTCCCCCAAACATAACACATACTTTTCCTTCTTCAATTTTCAAATAATATAGAGCTTTTCTACTTTGCTTTTTTCATTCTATTGGTTTCATTCAGTTGCTCTATTTTCCCTTCAAATCTTCCTACATCCGTTTCCCTTCTTATAATAACCTTCAAATTCTTCATCTTCCATTACTTGACATTCTCTTTCAACTTTTTCTTTTCTATTTCTTGGCTCATATCTGCTCCCAAGTATTTTGATCTCAGTAGCAGTCCCATCACTCTCTCATTCCATCTTCACCAGGGAGACTCTTTGCGAGTCGTTGCAATGGTCTTTCCCTCGTTGGCAAAGGTGGGTCATTACTAGTACGCCCTTCATCCATCACTTCATGCTGTGTGGAGTTGTTGAATCTGGTTGGCGTATTTTAAGGTTAGAAATGTGAACTCAGGTGTCACTTTGTAAACGTTTTGCTGATTAATGCAAGGCTCTCCCTTGAGATCATAACTGCTCCCTCACTTGTTCTCTTTGATGGAGCGAAGCATTCCTTGGCCTTACTAGAACTGCTGTCACCTGTAAATGGAAAACTTCAGAGTTTTTTGTTAGTGATATCAAGCATGCTAATTTGTTCATCTTGCTAGTCTTCCTTCTTGGTGTGACCTGTGGAAATGTAATGTGGGTTGAGGGCTGTCTTGGCCCCTTTTGGAGCTTTCACAATTCCAGTGCTGTCTTTACAATAAGAAAAGGGTGAATACCCATTTTTTATAATATAACAAAGAATTTGGTTTTACTCCGTTTTCGTCATCCTTACTATTTTTCAATTCATTTGAATTTTATTCTCAACAATTTGCTTATTCAGTTATATCTTTGTTTTGTAAACTGAGTTCCACTATATCACTGGACAATTTATCTAGTCCTATCTTGCTCAGTAGCATAGGCCTTTTGACCTGGAAAACACTCAACCCACTTTATTTATTTAACAGTCAGAAAGACAATATTTCATCCTTTTGACACAATCAGCTCCATCATGATATGCTAAAAAGAAAGTTAGATGTGGGGTGGACAGAGCAAGCTTGCTTTGCTCTGCCTTCCCATGTTATACGCTGCGCATGTGTGGCACTGTTTTTCTTTCTGCCACAACAAAGACCTAGGTACTGACCAGGAAACTTAACCAATTTCATCCATGGTCATTATTTTACTAGGCATAAGTTTGCCCTGTGGGCCCACATTCAAATTTGTATACAGCTGTTTTGGCAAATTGATTGAATTGCCTCAGTGTCTCGTCAGACACTATCTTTCATGCCATACAACACCATCATTCATACTTTTTCACACACTTTCACTCCCCTTTTTTTTTTCCAGAATGTCAGCTGATTGTGAACTAAATTATTTTAGCTGTTGAATGGCACATTTTGTGTAGGATAACATGAACCTTTGATGTTAGACTCTACTTAGCGTAGACCTGGTATCATTCCACATAGTTTCTAGATGTCATGCAACTTATGGCATTATCAGTCGCCATAAAGTTTAGTGTAACACAGCTGTATAAACCTCTTTTTCTTTCTTTCCTTCTTTCTTCAAAATTGATTTGTTTAGAATTTTAGGCCTAGGCATTGGGCATTTGAGAGAGCCAATTATCATTTCTCAAATGTCATGTATTTGTCTAATTTAAAGTTTATTCAAATACATTTTTGTTATTGCTCACGAGCAACTCTGATAGGAGGATTGGAGATCTCTGCATAATCTAGGATCCATGGCCATCAACATTTCCATCTTGTTATCCCCAGTGATGACAGTATATGTGATTTCATGATTTTGGAAATCATTTTTTATTCATTATTATTTTATTCAGTTTTACCTTAGAAAATTACCTTTAAACAAAATGCAGTGACCAGTATTTCTATTTTCTCAACAATATATATATTTTTCTATTGTTCATTTAGATATCCTTTTTTTCAATTTTTCCTTTTCCCCAAAAATGGGTTCAGCATTGTTTTCAAATATTCAGTTGTGCTTTTCCCCAATTGGTTAATGAAATAGGCCTTACTATGTCAAATCCAGCTCCATGTTTATCTGATTGGTGAGTCAAGTGCTCACTTCTGTCTGTCAAAATTATTATTTTTCTTTTTTTTTTCTTTAAGACATAAGGCGGGACTGGAAACTATTGGAAAGCAGATTGAGAAAGTTAGTTAAAACACTGAATTTAAAGAAATGCTGTGAGACCAGTGAATAACGTACTTGGTTATGAACGTAACCTCGGTTCCCTGAGATACGGAACGAGTACTGCGTATGGGGAAAAGCTCCTTTTTCCTCGATACTGAAGCCTTTTTTCAATAAAGCAGTGCAACTGCACTGCCATTGGTTTAATCTGTAAACTTTTTTTAAACCAATGACAGCGCTGCGTAGCTGCGCGAGCCTGTGGTGATGCTGCACGCCAAAGCCTGCCAAAATGGGCGGGGCGAATGGCTATATAAGCAGGCAATCGCCAGAGGAAATCAGGTCATACGACTGAAGCGACAACACTGAACCCGCAGCCTCGTGGCACGGCATATAACGCAGTACTCATTCCGTATCTCAGGGAACCGAGGTTACGTTCGTAACCGAGTATGTTCCCTTTCGATACTTCACTCATACTGCGTATGGGGAACGAATTCAACCGCGATGTGCCACGGTAGGGAACGACAAGACTTAACTTGAACACCCTGGGGTCCAGAGGATAAGTGAGAGGGCCGGAGCCATCGAACCCTTGACGCTACACTGCTAAGAGGGAGCTAGCTCCCTGGAGGGGGTATGATGACAGAGTCTGCTAGAGGCCGTCGTATCAAACCGAAAGAACCCGAGCATGCAAGGTCGGGATATCCAAGTTATAGAACCTGACAAAAGTGGACGGCGAGGACCAGCCGGCCGCCTCACAGATGTCCTTGATAGAGACACCACTAGACCAGGCCCATGAAGAGGCCATCCCTCTAGTAAAGTGGGCTCTAACTCCTATGGGGCACTCAAGGCCCATAGAGGAGTAACATAGAGCGATAGCTTCAACTATCCAACGCGAGAGGTGTTGCTTTGAGACCGAAGACCCTTTGGTGCGGCCACCAAAGCAGACAAAAAGCTGGTCAGATTGCCTGAAAGGCTGCGAGTGCTCAATGTAAATCCTCAAAGCCCTCACTGGGCAGAGTAAATCCAGCTCTCGCTCACCTGACAACGGAGGCAGAGCTGAGAGGGAAATTACCTGTGCTCTGAATGGCGTCGAGAGCACTTTAGGTACGTAGCCATGCCTGGGTTTTAAAATGACCTTAGAGTCATTGGGCCCAAACTCAAGGCATGCAGGGCTCACCGAGAGGGCCTGCAAATCGCCAACATGCTTGACCGATGCTAGAGCAAGTAGCAGAGCGGTTTTGAGGGTTAGGGGCCGAAGGTCAGCTGACCGCAGCGGTTCAAAGGGAGGTCCTTTGAGTGCTCCAAGGACCGTGTGAAGGTCCCAAGTGGGAACGGTGAGAGGACGTGGGGGCTTCAACCGCCTAGCACCTCTCAGGAAACGCACAATGAGGCTGTTTCGACCCACTGATTGGCCAGCAATAGGAGCATGAAATGCTGCAATGGCTGCTACGTAAACGTTGAGTGTGGAAGGGGTGAGACCCTTTTCTAGATGCTCCTGGAGAAATGACAGTATCGGAGATACATCACACTCAACAGGGTCTTTGTTTTGTGCTAAGCACCAGTCAACAAAGACTGACCATTTTTGGGCATAGAGGCGTCTTGTAGACGGGGCTCTTGCCTGAGCAATGGTGTGTAGCACGTCCCCGGGGAGGCTCAGAGGCTCCCATCGAGGGACCATACATGCAGAGCCCAGAGTTCTGGCTGTGGATGCCAGATTGTCCTGTTCGCCTGAGAGAGGAGGTCCCGCCTCAGGGGGATCGGCCATGGGGCTTTCATGGAAAGCCTGTGTCTGTCTTCCCTGACTCGTCTGATGACCTGAGGGATCAGAGCGATCGGGGGAAAAGCATAAAGAAGGAGGCTGGGCCAGTTGTGGGCCAGCGCATCTGTTTCCTTTGAAAAATAAGTTGGGCAATGAGAGTTGCTTTCTGAGGTGAAGAGGTCGACCTCTGCCTTCCCGAAAATCTCCCAGATTTTGAGAACCGTCTGGGGATGGAGCATCCACTCGTCCGAGGGGACATTGCTCCGTGAAAGCATGTCTGCTCCTAGATTCGTCTTGCCAGGTATGTGTGTCGCCTTGAGCGATCGCAACCTGGGTAATGCCCATTCCAAGAGGCGCTTTGCCAGTGCCCAGAGGCGGCTGGACGAAAGGCCGCCTTGGTGATTTATGTAGGACACCACTGTCATGCTGTCCGACTGGACTAGGATGTGGCGCCCTTCCAGGATTGCCTGAAAGGATTGAAGGGCTCGTTCTACTGCCAGCATCTCGAGGCAGTTGATATGGAGATGGCTTTCTTCGTGTGACCACGAGCCGAAGGCTGGTCTGCCCTCGCACAGAGCACCCCAACCCAGGTTGGACGCATCTGTTGAGAGCACCATCCTTCTGGAAACCGCCTGTAGGGGTACTCCATGACTGAACCAAACAGGGTTCATCCAAGGCTCCAGGGCTGCTAGACAGGCCTGGTTGACCCTGATGCGAAAGCGGCCGTGCCGCCAAGCATGAGGTGGGACCTGGAGTTTCAGCCAGTACTGCAAGGGCCGCATTCGTAGGAGGCCGAGCTGTAAAACTGAACCAGTCCTCGGGGCAAATCTGCGTGAGGATCTGCTTCAGTGTCAACATCTTGAACTTCCGTTTCATGAGGGAAAGGTTCAGGTGTCTGAGGTCTAAGATGGGTCTGAGACCGCCATCTTTCTTGGGGACAAGGAAATAACGGCTGTAGAACCCCGATCCGCTTTCTGAGGGAGGAACTATCTCTATGGCTCCCTTCCTTAACAGCGTCATCACTTCGGTGCGGAGGACCTGAGCGTCGTCCGGCTCTACCGAGGTGGGAATCACTCCGCGAAAACGCGGGGGTCTTCGGGCGAACTGCAGTGAGTAGCCGTGTTTTATTATCCTCAACACCCACTTGGACACTCCGGGGATGGCCTGCCAGGCCTCGGCCCGCGAGACAAGGGGCTGGATAGTGTCGGATGGCAGACCGCTGATTAGGGGCCTGAACACTGACGAGTGTGGAAGAGGAAAACTGCTCTCTTTTTGAAAATGTGAAATATTTATTGTGTTCGCCATAACAACGGCGCTTTGCGTGGACGCAACAACGGTGGGCCCAGGTCGCACAGCAGACAGGCGAGAGAGCTTCTGGGGTTGTCCGGCCGCGGCGGGACTTTACCCCTTCCTCTTTCTTCCCCAACGATCAGGAGGATTTAGAGGGCGTCGGGTCCAGCGCAATCCTTTGCCGGGGGCCCTGACATCTAGGCGGTTTAGCGCGCGCCACGACTTTGTCAGCTCATCATAAACCTCAGGGAAGAACAGGGGAGATCGCTGGCGGGGGGCCTGGCGGCGTCCTGGCAGGTACCACTCGTCCAGCCTGCTGCATGTCGGCTCTTCAGGGGGGGCCCACTCCAGATGGAGTTCCTCAACGGCCTTGGAGAGGATGCGGATAAGCTCGGCATCCATCCCAGCTCTGGCGTCGATGGGCTCCAGCGACGGCAAGTGGGTGGGGTCAGAATCGCCGGCCCAGTCCTCCGTTTCAGAAGCCGCGAGTCCTCCGATCCTCCGAAAGAGACGAGGTCGCTCGCTTCAGCCGAGGGACGCTGCTCTGGGCATGAGAAAAGGACAAGGGACGGCTCTCTCATTGGAGAGGGTGAGGCACGCGGGCGCTGAGCCGGCGTGAGCTCACCCAAATCCGGGCGCTGAGCCCCTCTTCCCCGCTGTCTTTTCCTGGCCGGCTCGCGGGAGGAAAAAGATGGGAGGGCGCGAGGGGCGGGATTGCTTTCATTAAAGAAAGCAATCCGCGAGCGCAGAGAGGCGAGACTCATGCTCTCACAAAAGCAGCATGAAGTCTCAGTGAGTGCAGCCTCAGCATGGGGTTTACCCAGGCAGAAAACACACTCACCATGGCCGTCGTCATCATGCAGAGGGGCTCTGCATGTGCCACAGCTGTGGCGTGGCATGGCCGTCGCCGTTAAAACGGCGTTAGAAACGCTCTTTTAGAGCGGTGAAAACCGCTGGAAAAAGCTCTTTTACGATCGCCGGATGGCGGCAGGAGATCGCTGAGAAGCGGCCGGAAGCGGGAAGCGGGCGGCCCGAGATCGGCGCTGAGAGCGGCTGTCTGCGAGAACGCCGGTGCTGCAGGCGGTCGGCGGTCTCAGCTGGTCCGCTGCGGTGCCTCTTCGACGGCGAGAGCTCATTCCAGGCGAAGGCGTTCAGCAGAGATCCAGCGAAGTGAAGTCGTCGCTGAAGGAGTAAGATCTGATTTCCTCTGGCGATTGCCTGCTTATAAAGCCATTCGCCCCGCCCATTTTGGCGGGCTTTGGCGCGCTGCATCGCCACAGGCTCGCGCAGCTACGCAGCGCTGTCATTGGTTTAAAAAAGTTTACAGATTAAACCAATGGCAGTGCAGTTGCACTGCGTTATTGAAAAAAGGCTTCAGTATCGAGGAAAAAGGAGCTTTTCCCCATACGCAGTATGAGTGAAGTATCGAAAGGGAATCAAGATTAAAACATAGTAAATAAGATAATGAAATAAAATAGTTTAAATTTGAAGCAGTCTCTATAGTGTTCATTGTATATTCAGCACCTTTGCACAGAAGGGATGGAAGTCCTTCTGGATAGATCATCAGCCTGCGCTGTTGTACTGGGTCATCAGTATGTGATGGCACTCAAAGACCTGATGTTGTGGCGTACGGTCTCCGTTGTTTCTCTGCTTCTTCTCAGTCTGGCTTTTGGTTGCTTTCTGCCAGAGTTTTGCATTTCATAATGTTCTTTTCAACCTCAGGAAAAGTCTCAAGTGAAAGTTTAACCTTTTCCTGCTTTAATTCAGTCTTTCTCCTTGCTGAAGTGTGTTCTTCTCTTTCTGGAGGGTATAGCGTCCATCAGCCCCTCCCTCTTCTTCTCTCTGCAGCTGTGTTTGCTGCTTTGCCATTTCTCTACAGACTCCAGTTCATTGCTCCCCTTTGTCAAGGCACTGTTCCAGAAGTAATCTGAAGTTTGAACACTCAGAGACTGCATTAATCAAATGTGCCTATGTAACCTCTGACCAAATTGTTTCTGAGCAGTCAGCTATTTTTCTAATTTTCACTTTTCAACCTCTTCTGTCAGTGGTCCCTTAATAAAAACAAAATCATCTGGTTGAAAGCAGCAGTTCTCTTATTCTTTGTTAGTAAATCAAGTTCTTTATTTGCTGGAAAATAGCAAGCATTTTTTTTTCTTCTTTGCAAGATGCAGAAATCAGCTACCTTTATTATCTAAGTATACTGCAATAAAACAAAATAAACCTTTCTTTTATAACAGCATGACATGCGTATGGTAAAATAAAGACTTCGATCATCATTTTTCTTCTCATATTTGCATACAATCATATTTGCATACATGATTCAGAATAATCTGGTATTGGTGAATTAATGTTTCCTAACCAACATAAAATAATTCCTATTATTGTAAATAAAATAATAAAATTTAATTCTTTAAGCAACTAGTTCCCTTCCTATTGTAACATGCCTATGACTTTTGTATCAAAATGTCTATTAACTTGGTCACCCAATCTTGCTTTCATTCCACATTGCACAAGTTATTTATTTCATTTTTTACATTTACACAAGCCCAATCTCTGAAACTCTGTAATGGATTAACTTTCATACTGTGTCCCAGGGATAACAAGATACAAATTTTAGATGTCCTCACATATTAGATATAAAGTTTTAAGCACGTGCATCTTTTAAATTCATATATTAAGGCAAGTTATTAAATAATAAATGCATATCTTATTTTAATTAATATATTATTTTTATATTCTGCACAGTCCATTTCTTGGAACATTTTTATTTATTTTTAATTTTTTTCTCTAAAACAACATTCATACAGTTAACTTTATTGTTTTAGGCCTCCTGCACTTATCCTTTCTTAACACCAGCCATGCCCGTCTCTGTAAGGGCCGTTTCATAGTCAACGCGAGAAACGCGAGCAAGCAACGCGAGCGACGCGCTCCCTTTCATAGTCTAAACAGTGAACGCAAGCGTCACAGGTGATGCGTGTATGCAATACACCGCTCACGCAACAGGGGGTAGTAGAGTCGGGTGATATTAGTAGAGTCGGGTCGCGTGATATTCAAATCACAATGGCAACTGAAGAGGAGTGTATTCTGTTGCTGATGAACTATCGTATAAATGTGGATGAATACGTATAAGTTCGCATAATTTTTCCTCTTCGCCCGCCATTTTATTCAAACCTTCTTCTTCTGTAAACACAATATACTTGAATTAATGTACAATACTTGCAATGTCTCCCCCACCGACAACGCAGAGTATTGCGTGAATCGGCGCGTCGCGCATCAAAAACTAGGACGACACATTTGGCTACGCACCGACGCATAATGACGGCCGAAGCGTAACGATGCGTAGCCTCGGGGACGCGTATGCGTATAGATGCGTTGACTATGAAACGGCCCTAACCTAATCACTCCCAAGTGATGGGCCAGGAGGGGAGAACACCTCTTGCTCCAACAGATATAGAATCTATTTTCTCACACAAACACAGCCAGTCACACAGACACTTACATTAAAATGTACATAAATACAGAGTACTCTACACTCTCCTGAGTGACCTGTCAGCTCTACTCGCTCTTTCACTGATACACTTCCTCAACAAAGTAAAAATCTGTACTTTACAGGATTTGTGCCTTCCCTAAGGACTTTCCCGCCTTTCCATTCAGACCTCTGTATCTTACATATACAGAGCAGTAGCCAAAGGACTTTTCCGCCTTTCCGTTCAGACCTCTGTATCTTACATATACAGAGCGGTAGCCAAAGGACTTATCCGCCTTTCCGTTCAGACCTCTGTATCTTAAATATACAGAGCGGTATACAAAGGACTTTTCCGCGCTTTCTATACTACATCTGGCTCACGTGTATTGCTGTCCCTTATAGGCCCAGCCCACAATGAACACAGACCATTGCATGCAATGTATTTCTGCCTACACTATCCAGATTAAAATCAGGCCTTTTCCAAAAGACCTTTCAGTAAACCAAATATGTGTATGCAGTTTTTCTTCTGGAAACAAAACCCCCCATTTTTATTTATTTTAATTAATTCTAAATTTGGAAGAGCAGATTTTAAGTGACCTTACCGCTCAGAACTGACCAGTCAACAACTCACACTAATTATATAAGCAAAAATGCTTACCTTATTCTATGGTGGCCACCACTGTGTGTGTGTTGCTCATCAGTCAGCTCAAAAGCAGTCGTCCACTCTGCTGCTCCTTTCCTGTCCCATCTGGGTCGCCAAATGTAGTGTATTTTTGTCTGCCATGCATCTGAGGAATCACGCAGTCTCTGGGTTTTGTTTCCAGAAGATAGACTTTATTTCAGAGAGAAGCAAAGCCGAGATCCTCTTTATGAGAAGATCTCCCGAATGCTAGGTAGCATCTCATTATATACCCTATACAGGGCGTTTCCAAATAGTCAGACTTTTCCTTATGCTTGCCATTTTGATTCCTAGGGAGAAGGGGCCCCCTACTTTTTTTGGTATGAAGAATGGCCCTTTTTGTATGTCTGACCATATCATCTCATCAGTTCTGTACATTCCAGCATGTAGGCATATTCCTTTTTAACCTTTACCTATAGGATTATAATGGAAAAACAACTAGCAACAAAAATGGCTAGATTCACATTGATTATTCTTGATTGATTAAAATCTTATTAATACAAATCTTCCACATAAGTTACATGTTTTATCACAGCTTCAGTGATCAGGATTGTCAGTATAGAGCTTCTGAGAGCACTAATGTTTAGTTAGTGGTTCTTGTCTAAAGAAGCTAAAACAAGCCCACATATGCAATACAGCTTCTCTCTCAGTGAGAGAATGTAGCTTTTTACAATGTTAACTGCAAAACTTGCCAATATGAAAGATCTCTCTGACTAATGAACTAATGTGCTTTTTGCAATGCAGAAACACAGTTTTTAATGTGTTAGATGTTCCATGCTAATGAACTTATGTTACAGCTTCTGTGCACAGGATTGTCAGTATAGAGGTTCTGAGAGCACTAATGTTTAGTAAGTGGTTCTGGTGAAACGAAGCTAAAACAAGCCCACATATGCACTACAGCTTATCTCTCAGTGAGAGAATGTAGCTTTTTACAATGTTAACTGCAAAACTTGCCAACATGAAAGATGTTTCTGACTTATGAACTATAGTGTTTTTTTGCATTGCAGAAACACAATTTTTAATGTGTTAGATGTTCTATGCAAATAAACTTATGTTACAGCTTCTGTGCACAGGATGTCAGTGTAGAGGTTCTGAGAGCACTAATGTTTAGTTAGTGGTTCTGGTGAAACAAAGCTAAAACAAGCCCACGTATGCACTACAGCTTATCTCTCAGTGACAGAATTTAGCTTTTTACAATGTTAACTGCAAAACTTGCCAACATGAAAGATGTTTCTGACTTATGAACTATAGTGTATTTTTGCATTTCAGTAACACAGTTCCTCTTCAGGAACTCGAGCTGCGTCGAGAATGTTTGGGGAACGCGTCCAGCGTGACGTCTCTGAATAACATGTATAATCAGTCCAAAGGAAGGGCGAGACGTCATAGGCGGGTGACATCAGAGACCAGGAAGCATAAAAGCATGAGCGGCGAAGCCGGATATCAGCCTTGTGTCTTCAGCAAGCGCTCTGTGTGTGTGTCAGTCGCTATCTGTTTGTGAGTCTTATTTAGTGTCGTTTGTCCACTGATAAACTCCATTGTCAAAGCTTCAATCAAGGGAAGTTTTGGGTGAGAGCAGGCAGCGCTCAGGCTGTGTGTTTTTCCCTGCCAAAAAAAAAAAAGGGGGCTAGGGACACACGCTGCTCGTGTGTTGTCTGCTTGAGAGTGAAGTGCGCAGTGTCAGCTCTCGAGGGAATTGACGGCTGCGATGCGAGCCTTTGCTTCACTCTCAGAAGGCTCTCTTCGAGTGTGTCCGTGCAAGCGATCCTGCAGCTGCGGTCGCACAGTTTTACGGACCGTTGTTTTTGCTGGATAGCCTTCATCATAACGTCCTGACGCCTAGGACGTTTTGAGGGCCAGCTTCCTCTGGGGAAGAGTGGTGTACACCGCATTACATGGTGCCCGTCTCTCCTCAGTGCCCTCAGGAGATCGTTCTGCCAACCCTGCCGGTGTTCCAGGGCGCAGCGATCTCATGCAAGCGCTTCTCTCAGTTACCGCCCGGAAACGTAGCGGTGCTGAGAGGCTCGCTACCTCTACGGAGGTCTCTAGAGCAGCTAGTACGGTCGTCCCCTGCCGGTCCACCGCTTCAGGGCACAGAGCTAGTGGCTCTAGGCGCACCAGAGGCCAGTCTTGCGACACTGGTTCCCTTAGGAGGTCACATGGCGGTGTGGGAGCCCCTGCCAAGTGTACTTCACGGGGTCCTGCCCCGAGCAGGCTCTGGTCTAGTCTTCCTAGCAGACGATGTGGGTCTGAGGACCGTCGTTTTTAGGAGACTTCAGCTACGGAGGGCAGGCCCCTCTGGGGAAGAGCGGTGTACACTGCATTACACGGTGCCCGTCTCTCCTCAGTGCCCTCAGGAGATCGATCTGCCAACCCTGCCGGTGTTCCAGGGCGCAGCGGTCTCCACCGAGCGCTTCTCTCAGTTACCGCCCGGAAACGTAGTGGTGCTAAGAGGCTAGCAACCTCCTGGGAGGTTTCCAGAACAGCTAGTTCGGCCGTCTCCTGCCGGTATGCCGCTTCAGGGCACCGAGCTAATTGCGCTGATGCAACCAGAGATCAGTCTTGAGAGGCTGATTCCCTTAGTAGACTATATTGCAGCGTGAAAACTACTGCCAAATGTGTCTCAGTGGGTCCTGCACACTGTAGTGAGAGGCCACATAATCCAGTTCTGGTGGGCCCCAAGCAGGCTCTGGTAATGGAACAGAAGTAGACTCTCTCTGAGGATGGAGACCATCGAGGTGGTCCCTCCTTGGGTTGCAGAGTCCGTTGTCCTACAGCCGGTACTTAACTGTTCCGAGGAAGGATGAGGTGTTGTGTCCTTTTCTAGATCTGTGCTTTTTGAACCTCTCAGTCAGGGGACTGAAATTTAGCAAGACTGCACAGGCCAAGTCCGAGGACTGGTGTGTCACAATCTATCAAAAGATGCACTTATCTCCATCCTTCTTCATTGGAGGTTCCTGAGGTTTGCTTTTGGGGGCAAAAGCCTACCAATAAGGATCTTCCACTTGCCTTGCACTCTCACCCCACACTTTCCCGACTCAACCACATTGTTGAATGGTTGATATCAGCTGAATCTGAGCAGATGGCGGTTCGGCACCAAGGTGTCATTCTCGCTCACATGAAAGAGCTTGTGTTAAGACTTAACGCCAAGAAAAGTCTGCTTTCTCCAGTTCAGAGAACCACTTATCTGGGCATGGTGTGGGATTCGACCACGATGCAGGCATGTATGTCACCTGCTCGGATTGAGTCGATCCTCACTGCAGTCACGAGAGTAAGAGAAGGCTGGTCACTCACTGTCAAGCAGTCACGGAGATTTCTGGGTCTGATGGCAGCTGTGTCCAACGTGAATACTATTGGCCTGCTGTACATGAGACCCCTACAGTGGTGGCTCAAGACCAAGGGGTTCTCCCTGAGGGGAAACCCACTTCGCATGCTAAAGGTCACGCGGCGCTGCCTACGTGACTTAGATATGTGGAGGAAGCCTTGGTTCTTGTCCCAGGGCCCGGTGCTGGGAGCTCCTTGTTGCCGCGGTATGCTAGCGACGGATGCGTCCCTCACCGGCTTGGGTGCGGTCATGAGTGGCCACCCTGCCCGTGGTCTGTGGAGTGGTCGCCATCTGACATGGCACATCAACTGCCTGGAGATGCTGGCCGTGCTTTGTGCACTTCGTTATTTTCTCCCAGACCTAAGAGGTCACCATGTGTTGGTGTGCACCGACAACACAGCGGTGGTCTCTTACATCAACCATCAAGGAGTTCTGCACTCACGCCGTTTATACAACTAGCGTACCAGATCCTTGTGTGGGCCCAGGATGAATTCCTCTTGCTCAGAGCAGTTCACATTCCTGGGCATCTTAATATGTGTAAGTGCAGAAAAACGCTTGTCTTTTATTTTGTATTTTGCATGTATGTTTCCAGGTGGTTTGGTCACGTGGGATCGGTGTGTTTATACCTGGTAGCGTTTCCTGTTTGGGTTAGGTGTAGTAGAGAGGGGGTGAGTAGCGGGGAGTGCTCACTTTCTGTTGACCGTTCAACATCGATTTGTTTCTACTTGGTCTGTTATCAAGTCAATAAATGTTGTGGGATTTGCAATGAACAAAACGCGTCAAGGATTATTCCTGCTGCTTAGCCTCTCAGCGGCTATAGGTTGCCGCTATATTTAGTCAACAGAAAAGCTACACAACTCTTGGATTATGGACGCAACTTGGAAACGACTGTTTCTGCATACAGCGTGTTGTGGCGGACGCGCACCGTGAAATGGATCGACGGACACGACGCACATACAAACGGCAAACGAGGTATGTCAGCGGTTAAAATGGATTGCGCAGTATTGCTGTTGTGGAAGACGCTGTCGTAGTTGTTACATTAGATTGAAGTTGGATTGGCATTGGATTGAACGAGCTTTGTGTTGCTCTTGCATGTTTATGGGCTCTCGCGTGCCGCCTCATTGTTTGGTTCTGTGAGCGCGCTGTTTGAAACGGAGCTCACATTGTCCGTAGTGTTGGAGAATGAATTCTGAGGATATGGAGCACGCTGTTGACGGCAGCAAACGAGAGCGTAAACCCACGGCAAAGGCCTTGGTGGCTGAAATTGAAGCCTTGCAAAGGGATCGCAAGAGTAAAGTGAATAAAGTGATGAATTTGATTGGGTCAATGAAAGAGCTGATGATATGTGATGACAATGCGTCTCAAGTGTGTTCAATGTTGAAAATGATACAATTGCTGATGGATGATGCATCTGTGTTACATAAAAGAGTGTTGCCTCTACTACCTTTTGAGGAGCAAAATAAACAAAATGAATGGTTTGACTCAATTTTGAAACATTATAATGGCTTTGTGGATGACGTTCAACAATGGACGACTGAAACTGGGAAATTGAATCCTTGCACTGATCTTTCTAATATCTGTGAGCCTGTGGTTGGGGAAGCCATATATGCAACTTCTCAAGGAGTTTGTGGATCTGATATTTCACCCTCTGTTGACGTGGTGTCCACGACTCAGCCCTCTCATGTACAAGCAGGAATGGATTCTGGGAACCTTGAAAATGAAATTCTACCAACGGATAGTGCTTCAAATATAAGCCGTAAAAGATCTTCGGTAGCGACATCACATGGGTCTCGATCAAGCCGATCCTCCATTCGTCTTAAGGCTGAGGCAGAACTGGCTGCTTTATTGGCTTCCCAACAAATGCTGCAAAGGAAACATGATTTAGAGGAACAGGAGGAACTGTTGAGGAGAAGGAGGGAAAAACTGGAACTGGAAACTAAATTAGCAGAGTCAATGGCAAAAGTAAAGGTGTATCAAGACATTCATTCTTCATCTCATTCATCTGTTGATAGGATTGTGGTTAAACCCCTTCATGCGATGGCAGAACCATTTGTTCCTTCAGCTAGTATGCCAGTGGCATCAGAGCCTATGCCTGTAATGCATACATCACATGTCAATTACCCACAAAGGATTTCAAACTATTCTCTATCTCAGTCAGGACAACAATCATCAACAATATCTAAAATGAAACCTTCACAATCTACATTGCCTAACATGTCATCATTGGATAATCAGAATATTGAATATGCTCACGGGCCAAGGTTAAGTTTTCATAATGATGCGAGCCATGCAAGCATGCTTCAGCTTATGGGTAAGCAGAATGAAATAGCTACTTTATTAGTTAAACAGCATAACTTGTCTTCACTTCCACCCAGAGAAATACAGTCCTTTGATGGAGATCCATTGCGCTTTCATGAGTTTATGCGTACATTTGAGGAAGTGGTGGAAAAGAAGGCAGACAACCCAGGAGACTGTCTTCACTTCCTGGAACAATACACACGAGGACAGCCGAAAGAGCTTGTTAGAAGTTGCCAGCTCATGACCCCTTCACAAGGTTATTTAAAGGCTAAGGCACTGCTTAAGGAAAACTTTGGCAACGAAGTAAAAATAGCTTCATCATATATGGAAAAGGCTCTTTCATGGAAAGCTATAAAATCAGAAGATGCGAAGTCTCTGCAAGAGTATGGTCTTTTTCTAAGGAGTTGTTGCAACGCTATGCAAAACATTCACTATATGAATGAGCTGAATCTCACCACTAACATGCAAATTATCCTCTCAAAGCTTCCTTATAAACTCAAAGACAGATGGAGAGTCGTTGCATATGAGTTAAAGGAGCGACGCCACAATCAAACCACCTTCTCTGATGTTGTGGACTTCATCGAGAGACAAGTAAAAATTCTATCTGACCCTGTGTTTGGTAATATTCAGGATGTGTCACCTGTTGGAGGTAGGAAGATGAACATCAAAGTAAGTCAGCCAAAAACTAGAAGCAGTTTTGCAACCAATATCACTGCTATGCCTGAAATAAAAGAACACCATAAGATGTCAACCAACAGAATCTGTCTCTTCTGTAGTGGTGAACACATGCTGGATGTCTGTAATAAACTTACCAGAAAAAGTCACAGAGAAAAAATGAACTTTCTGATGATGAGAGGAATCTGCTTTGGCTGCTTGCATACAGGACACCTCAGCAGGGACTGCAAAAAGAGAAGTATCTGTAATGTATGTAGTCTTAAACATCCTAGTCTTCTTCACATTTATCCTCATGAGAAGGTAGACACTTTGAGCAAGAAGAAAGACGAATTCAAGTCAGCGGTTGCTAGTGCTATGGTCTCTCTCCAAACTAGTGGTCTTACTGGGGCTGGTAATGACAACTGTGCGTTACCTATCGTTCCAGTGTGTGTTAAATCAAAAAAGGGAAATGGCGTGGTGATGACGTATGCTTTTCTCGATTCTGGGAGTTCCGCTTCTTTTTGTACGGAAAGTTTGATGAACAAGCTCAACCTCCCTGGAAAGAGAGTTAATATTCTTCTCAGAACTATGAGTCAAGATAAATCAGTTGGTAGTTACGTTCTGAAAGACCTGGAGGTTTCTGGCTTGAGTCAAGAATACTACTGTGCATTGCCTGAAGTGTATACACAGAAGATCATGCCCGTGACCACAGTAAACATCGCCTCACAGAAAGATCTTGAGTGTTGGCCTTATTTGAGTCATATCTGTTTACCTATGATTAACGCTGGCATTGAGCTTTTGATTGGAGCTAATGTTCCAGAAGCATTGGAGCCTTGGGAGGTCATACGTAGTCAAAATAATGGCCCATATGCTGTAAGGACTATGTTCGGATGGACCGTTAATGGACCACTTAAAGGAGTAGGTATAAATGGAGACGATGCTGCCAACCAACTTCCTGTGACTGTGAATAGGATTGCAGTAATGAAATTGGAAGAGTTGTGGAAGCAGCAATTTAAGGCCGATTTTCCAGAGACTGCTCATGAAGAAATGTTAGGAACATCTAAAGAAGATCAGCAGTTTATGAATTTTGTGTCCAATTCCGCAAGACTGATTAATGGTCATTATTACATCGGTCTACCATTCAGAAATGCTGAAGTAGCCATGCCTATGAACAGGAGAATTGCAAAACAACGTGCTTTAACTCTTCAAAAAAGGTTTAAAGTGAATTCTTCCTTTCATGCAGATTACACTGTCTTTATGGAGGATGTGATCCGTAAGGGTTATGCAGAAAGGGTACCTGCGGTTGAACTGGAGAGACGTGATGGACGTCTGTGGTATTTACCCCATCACGGTGTATATCACCTCAAAAAACACAAGATTAGGGTTGTGTTCGATTGTGGAGCCTCTTATCAGGGTACATCACTGAATAGCAAGCTTCTACAAGGCCCAGACTTAACCAGTTCACTGGTGAGTGTACTTGTACGATTTAGACTGGAATCTATTGCCCTGATGGCCGACATTGAAGCCACGTTCCATCAAAATCAGAGTTCACCCAGAAGATTGTGATCTCTTGAGGTTTCTGTGGTGGCCAGAAGGTAATGTAAACAGCAGTCTGGAGGAATACAGAATGGTGGTTCATTTATTCGGGGCTACATCATCACCTAGTTGTTCGAGTTTTGCATTGAGGAAATGTGCAATGGATCAAAAGGATCTATTTGACCCCAAAACAATGGATGTTGTCTTCAATAATTTCTATGTGGATGACTGCCTTGTCTCCGTACCTTCCGAATCAGATGCTGTGCAGTTGTACAAGGATCTTACTAGTATGTGTGCTAAAGGTGGATTTCATTTAACAAAATGGACGAGCAACAGCCGTGCTGTATTGGGTGTCATACCAGAGAAGGACAGAGAGAAAAAGTAAAGGATTTGGACTTCGATCATGACACTTTGCCCAGTGGAAAGAGCATTAGGAGTGCAATGGTGTGCTGAATCGGATGCCTTTCAATTCAAAGTGGTAGTAAAGGATAGACCTCTTACCAGGAGAGGAATTCTCTCAGTGGTTAGTTCCATCTATGATCCTCTGGGGTTCTTGTCACCTGTGATTTTGTCTGCCAAGAGGATACTGCACGGACCTGTGTAGGGAGGGAATTGGATGGGACAATGATGATTCCATCAGTGTATGTTCAGCGTTGGATGCACTGGCTGGATGATCTGCATCACTTGGGAGAGTTTTGAGGTTAGAAGATGTTTGAAGCCTGACGGGTTTGGAGATGTAACTTCTGCTCAAATGCATCATTTTTCAGATGCAAGTGAACAAGGATATGGTGTGGGTATCCTATTTGCTGCTCCATAATGACCAACAACAGGCATATTCTACCCTTCTGGTGAGGCAAGGCAAGAGTTACACCATTAAGGTCCATTACAATCCCTCGCCTGGAACTTACAGCTGCCACTCTTGCAAGCCGTATTGACAAGATCTGGATGAAAGAACTCAAGATGCCTCTCAGAAACTCCGTTTTTTGGACTGATAGTACTTCAGTACTTAAATACCTCGAAATAGCACCTCAAGATTTAAGTGCTTTGTGTCTAATAGAGTGTCCGAAATCTTGAAGGTTTCTGATGTAGAACAGTGGAGGTACGTGAATTCGTCAAGCAATCCAGCAGATCTGGCGTCTAGAGGAGTGAAGGTGGATTCATTTTAAAGAATGAGTCGTGGGATTTCTGGTCCCGCCTTTCTGGTTCGATCACAAGAGGAGTGGCTATGGGACCCCACCTATAGGGATGTGATTTTGCCTCATGATCCTGAGATTAAAAGGAGTGCTTTGGTAAACATGATAGAAGTCAATGAAAATTCTGACCCTATATCATATCTCTTTGATTACTTCTCCTCTTGGATTCGACTAAAGAAAGCCGTAGGCATGGTTCCTTCGTTTGAGACAAATCTGATGGGACCGTAGCAAGGAAAGGAAACGATTGCAGAATGCTCTTGTCTGCTCGGATACAGATTCATATCAACAAGAGATGATTATTAATCAGGAAATGCAGAAGTTTGAACCTACAGTGCGTAAGGAATTCCTTTCGTTGGAAGAATTGGAAAAGGCCGAAATGCGAAATCATCCGACTTTCTCAAATAAAGAGATTCCCGGAGGAACTAAAGAGTCTACGTAAGTGTGGAGTAGTCAAACGAAGTAGTCCTCTTTATAGCCTTAACCCAATACTTAAGTGTGATATCATCAGGGTTGGTGGACGCCTTGATAACGCATTGATTTCTGAACGCTCTAAACACCCAATTATACTGGCAAAAGATCTACACATTTCTAACCTAATCCTGCGACAAATTCATGAAGAAGTGGGACATAGTGGACGGAACTTCATGTTGGCGGCTCTTCGACAGCGATATTGGATCCCTGGAGCTAGCCTAGCCATAAGAACATTTCTGTCAAAATGTGTAGTGTGTAAAAGGTTCAACGCAATTGCAGGTCATCAACAGATGGCTGATTTGCCTCAGGATCTTGTCTCCCCAGACAAACCACCCTTTACTTATGTTGGACTAGATTGTTTCGGCCCATTTGAAGTAAAGCGAGGGAGAACCACTCTAAAGCGTTATGGAGTCCTTTTCACCTGCTTGAACATTAGAGCTGTTCACATTGAGATGGTTGCATCATTGGATACTGACTCATTCATTCACGCACTCAGACGCTTTATCGCTCGACGAGGACAAGTGGCTGAAATACGTTCAGATAATGGAACGAACTTTGTTGGGCCGATCGTGAATTAAAAGAGGCGATACAAAATTGGAACCACAGTCAGATATACGATGTTCTTCTACAAAAGAAGATTAAATGGACTTTCAATCCTCCTACCGTTCACACCATGGGGGGATCTGGGAAAGGCTCATCAGGTCAATAAAGAAAATACTAAACTCCATTCTTCGAGGCAAAGTTTAAATGAAGAAGGTCTTCATACTTCC
>NW_020526878.1:0-25314 GCF_003368295.1 Carassius auratus
TGCATTGATAACACTTTATAATAATGCACTCATTAGTAAATAGTCAGTTCATGCTTCATAAAGCTTGTCCCAATATTAATAGTCAGTAGTAAGCCAGTTTATAAATACAGCTATAAATAGCTTGTTCTTGGTTTATAAGCACATTTATTAAAAAGGAGAGTAAGGTCAGTTATCTTCCTATGAAAAAATAAAAAATAAAAATACAACAACAACACAGATTGATACAGAACTCATAAATTTATTGTGGATTTATGATAAACTCAGCCTGTAATGAATTCATTCTCCTCCAAAGAAGACACAAGTAGTTCACACCAAACTGTTTTTAACATGAAGCCATATACTGAAGATGTTAAATTGCGAATGGGTTTTAGGATACCTTAAATGGTGTGGCCATAGCGATTTATTAAAGTAACATAAAAAAATACAATAGTAATTTTACTATATCTTTAAATTTTTAATTCCAACTCTTCATAATTTTTTTATATACGTAGAAGTCATCATTTGAAGGAAGCACAGTAAGTTCATAGCTTTATCATTTTCAAGAGCCAAGCATAAATTTAAAACTATCATAACTTATAAAATCAAGCTTGCAATTCTTAGTACCAATAATGGCCACCAGATGGAGCTATAGGATTACTTTTAAATAATTATTGTAAGAAACAAGTATGATTTAAATCATTTATAGAAATCTTTCAAAGAAATAATATGAATTTTATGTATTTTACTGATAAAATGACCCTCACTTAATTAGAATAACAAGCTGAAGTATTGTGAACTGTATATTAAGAAATCTTTATAGGCTTTATGGACAGATACGTTTTGAGTGACTTTGAAGGTTCAGCACCACATCCTCTTTTACCACTGTTTAAAGAATGTATCTTACAGTACAGGTGCGAATGAATTTTGAATAGCTTGAATGGTTTTGTCGTGGTGATTTTTGAAAATATTAGTAAAAAAGTAACCAGTAAATGTCTTTTATTTTTTTAAGTGCAGCTTCTAAACACTTAAAAAAAAATTTACACATAGAAGACAAGTCATTCTGAGGAAATATGCATAGTTTCATGACTATACAACACTATATGGATGATAGAAATTAAAAAACTATCATACATCTGATGTCACTCTGCTGTCCCTCTGTCACTGTGGGGTAATGTGTGTGTGTGTGTGTGTGTGTGGTTAAGTGAATTAGTTGTGAAACTATCAGGGAGCATTTAGTCTCCAGTGCCAACATTTTACAGAACTGCCACTTTCCTGGAGTCTCAGAATTACAATGTGTCAGGTTCTGAGAAATCAAGATTCCAAAAAAATATTTAATTAGAATACCATGGAAGTATTGTGAAATACTATATATTAAGACTTTATATATAGGCTTTATGAACAGATTAGAGTGACTCGTGAAGGACCAGCACCACCTCCTCTTGTCCGATGGTTTGAGGAATATATTTTCCTGAATCCGGGGTTAAGATTTAGGAGCTCATTTTTATTCCACCTCCTTTCCTGAAAGTCTGTCTTGCAGAATTTTACTAAAAATTAATCTTCACATTAATTCCTAATTATTTTGGCAATTATTTTTGTCAGTTCTTCTTGACCTGTTTTTTTTTTTTCTTCTTCTTTCTGACCTCATGACCCAGTCAGCATTTTTGTACAATGGTCAAATCTTAACTTATCCATTTCTGTATTGCATTTGTGTTTGATATTTCTCATGGGTATTTCATAATTTTCGACTTTGAGTTAAAAACGTTTGAGTTAAAACTCTTTTTTTAGCGCATTCATCTGTAAAAGAAAACATGGCCTAATGGTTCTGCACATGAATATAAGGAGTTTTTCTCTTCCAGCTTTCCTGGACTATTGTATAGCACTCATAAATGATTAAATAAAAAATAATGGTAGTTATTAAGATTGATATGGCTTGGAATTGGTAAAATGTGCTTGGAAAAAAAATCACAATAAAACAATGTTTTAATGTTTAAGTTTGGAATATTAAATGACATGAATGAATGCTATATAAATATTGTTCATGTTAACATAATGTTTATAAATGAAATCTTATTGTAAAGTGTTACTAATATATATATATATATATATATATATATATATATATTATATAATATATATATATATATATATATATATATATATATATATATATATATATATATATTGTTCTGTGAATGTGATTTTAAAGTCTAGATGATTCGGATTAACCCTTTAACCGCCATACCCTTTAAAACCTCACTGCCAGAGGGATATTGTGAATGCATGTGCCCGCTGGGCACAGTTTACCTGATGCCACCGGGGTGGCGATGGCATTGGTGGCTTGAGCCCGCCATCGCTGCTTGCAGCTATATTTCTTATTATTTTTTTTATTTTTTATTAAACCTTCCGGGGGTTTTTAGGGGCCTTAACATGCTCAAAAACTCTTGAAAATTGGCACACACATTGGAATCTGCGGCCATCAGGATGCCGCAGAGGCTGGGACCCGGGCGTGGCACAGGGACTCTACTGCGCCCCCTGGAACACCTTCAGAAATCTTGAACCATAGCTCACACAGACTTGCATGTATTTATATGAAACTCGGTACACTTATAGATCTCATTGAGCCGAACAACTTTCACACTTTATGTCATTGGCTCCGCCCAACAGGAAGTCAGCTATTCAGGGCTGTTTAAAAAAAGCATGCTCTGGAATTTGAAATACTCCTCTGAGGTTTTCAACCCGTTCGCCACGAAACTCGGTGAACATGATCTCAAGACATTGGGGATGAAAAAATTGCGAGGGGATTTTTGATATCTCGAACGGTTTGCCCGTAGCGAGGTGTGGAAATTATGGCGAGAAATGAGAAACAGGAAATGTCTAATAACATCCACATAAATTTCCTGAATTTGATCAAACTTCATTGGTTTGTTCGTTGTATGATACCGATCGTATATATGTGACTATTAAGAGTCAACGTTATAGCGCCACCAACTGGCAGCAGGAAGTGTGTCATTTTCAAAATGCTTTGAATTCAGCATCTTATTTTTACTCGATTTACTTAAAACTTCATCAGAATAATGACAAAACACGGCCGATGTAAATCTGTTGTGGGGATATTGATATCTAATATGGCGTTGCCATGGCAACGTGTCAAACTTGAATGTTCTGTTATGGTGAGTTTGAGGCAGACAACAACCTCAGATTTACATCAAACTCAAAACACATATCAGTATTAGTGATAGCTAGACAATGGCAAAAGCTTTTAAAAGGGCGTGAAGGAGGCACTCTATAGCGCCACCTTTTGTCAAAAGTGGGGGGGTTAGTTTTAGCTACAGACACCAAACTTGGTACATAAATTGTTCTTTTCAAGACGGACAACTTTCTAATTCACAGTCATCAGCTACGACCAACAGGAAGTCGGCTATTTTGATTTGAATATTTAAATTGAGCTCTGATTTAATGCATACTCCTCACAGGAAATGTTCACTATACTCACCAAACTTTGTCTACGTGTTGAAAAAACATTGAGGAACTTAAATTGCGAACGGATTTTGGTTAGCTTGAACGGTTTTGTCGTGGTGATTTTTTGAAATGACAGTAAAAAGGGAATCATTAATTGTCTTGTATTTTTAAATTGCAGCTTCCAAACACTTAAAAAAAAATTCATACAGAGATCAAATCATTCTGAGGACATATGCATAGTTTCATGACTTTTCAACACTGTATGATTAAAAGAAAATTAAAAAACTGTCAGACATCTCAACTCACTCTGACCCTCTGTTTGAGCAATGTATGTGTGCTGACTGAGTGCATGTGTGTGTGTGAGTGTGTGTGTGTGAGTGTGAGTGGGGGATGGGCATGAGCTGAGTGGCAGACACAATGAGAGAGAGAAAGAGAGAGAGAGAGACTTAATCATCTCTTTAATCACCAGAAAAAAAATGTATTTTAAATTGTTATTTTTTGTTGCTGTTGCTAACATTGCTGTTTTCATTACAGCTTAAGAAATCTCTTAGGCCTTATCCTTTTCTGACAGTTTCAGGAATTAAAAACAAAATTCTAAAAATACTTATTTGTGCTGCAAATAATAATTTCAACTCATTTGATACTGACCTATTCCATCCTGTGACATGACATGTATCTACATTTTTAAAATCTCATGGATGTAACAGTAAAACTGTTCAGTTCACAGATCAAGACTAAGCTTCTTTCACAAATGCTTATAAGTCATTAAAGGATTTAATAACACTGTAAAATAATGTCTAATTTGTTAACATTAGTAAATGCATTGGTAACACTTTATAATAACTGCACTCATTAGTAAATAGTCAGTTTATGCTTTATAAAGCCTTGTCCCAATATTAATAGTCAGTAGTAAGCAGTTTATAAATACAGCTATAAATAGCTTGTTCTTGGTTTATAAGCACATTTATTAAAAAGGAGAGTAAAGGGTCAGTTATCTTCCTATGAAAAATAAAAAAAATAAAAATAAACAAACAACAACACAGATTGATAAAGAACTCAGAAATTTTATTGTGGATTTATGATAAAATCAGCATGTAAAAATGAATTCATACTCCTCCGAGAAGACATAAGTAGTTCACACCAAACTTTTTCAACATGATGCTAATATACTGAAGATGTTAAATTGCAAATGGGTTTAGGATACCTTAAATGGTGTGGTCATAGCGATTTATTAAAGTAACATAAACAAAATACAATAGTTATTTTACGATATCTTTAAAATTTTTCATTTCAACTCTTCATAATTTTTTATATATGTAGAAGTCATCATTTGAAGGAAGCACAGTAAGTTTCATAGCTTTATCATTTTCAAGAGCCAGCATAAAATTAAAACTATCATAACTTATAAATCAAGCTTGCAATTCTTAGTACCAATAATGGCCACCAGATGGAGCTATAGGATAACTTTTAAATAATTATTGTAGAAACGAGTATGATTTAAATCATTTATAGAAATCTTTCAAAGAAAAATAATATGAATTTTATGTATTTACTGATAAAATGACCCTCACTTAATTAGAATAACAAGCTGAAGTATTGTGAACTGTATATTAAGAAATAATTCTTTATAGGCTTTATGGACAGATAAGTTTTGAGTGACTCTTGAAGGTTCAGCCCCACATCCTCTTTTACCACTGTTTAAAGAATTAATCTTACAGAACAGGTGCGGATGAATTTTGGATAGCTTGAATGGTTTTGTCGTGGTGATTTATTGAAATAACAGTAAAAAAGTAACCAGTAAATGTCTTTTATTTTTTTTAAAGTGCAGCTTCTAAACACTTCAAAAAAATGTACACATAGAAGACAAGTCATTCTGAGGAAATATGCATAGTTTCATGACTATACAACACTAAATGGATGATAGAAAATAAAAAAACTATCAAACATCTGATGTAACTCTGTCCCTCTGTCACTGTGGGTAATGTGTGTGTGTGTGTGTGTGTAAGTGAATTAGGTGTGAAACTATCAGGGAGCATTTAGTCTCCAGCGCCAACATTTTACAGAACTGCCACTTTCCTGGAGTCTCCAGAATTACTCTGTGTCAGCTTCTGAGAGATCTAAGATTCAAAAAAATTATTTAATTAGAATACCATGAAGTATTGTGAAATACTATATATTAAGACTTTATATATAGGCTTTATGAACAGATTAGAGTGACTCGTGAAGGACCAGCACCACCTCCTCTTGTCCAATGGTTTGAGGAATATATCTTCCAGAATCCGGGATTAAGATTTAGGAGCTCTTTTTTATTCCACCTCCTTTCCTGAAAGTCTGTCTTGCAGAATTGACTAAAAATTAATCTTCACATTAATTCCTAATTATTTTGCAATTCTTTTTGTCAGTTCTTCTTGACCTGTTTTTTTATTCTTCTTTTCTGACCTCATGACCCAGTCAGCATTTTTTGTACAATGGCCAAGTCTTAACTTATCAATTTCTGTATTGCATTTGTGTTTGATATTTCTCACAGGCTTTACAGAGTTAAAACTCTTTTTTAGCCCATTTCATCTGTAAAAGAAAACATGCCCAATAATTCTGCACACATGAATATAACGAGTTTTTCTCTTCCAGCTTTCCTGGACTATTGTATAGCACTCATAAATGATTAAATAAAAAATAATGGTAGTTATTAAGATTGATATGGTTTGGAATTGGTAAAATGTGCTTGGAAAAAAATCACAATAAAACAATGTTTTAATGTTTAAGTTTGGAATATTAACTGACATGAATGAATGCTATATAAATATTGTTCATGTTAACATAATGTTTAGAAATGAAATATTATTGTAAAGTGTCACTAAAGTTATATATATTGTTCTGTGAATGTGATTTTAAAGTCTTGATGATTCTGATTAACCCTTTAACTGCCTTATCCTTTAAAACCTCACTGCCAGAGGGATATTGTGAATGCATGTGCCCGCTGGGCACAGTTTACCTGATGCCACCGGGCTGGCGATGGCATTGGTGGCTTGAGCCCGCCATCGCTGCTTGCAGCTATATTTATTATTATTATTATTATTATTTTTTTTTTTTTTCCAACGTCTCGGGGGCTTTTGGGGCCCTTAACGTGCTTAAAAAGTCTTGAAAATTGGCACACAGATTGGAACCTGCGGCCATTAGGGCCGGGCAGAGACTGATACACGGGCGTGGCACAGGGGCTCTACAGCGCCCCCTGGAATATGGAGGGCCATATATCATACATTCTTGCTCGTAGACGAATGAAACTCGGTACACATATAAATCTCATCAATCCAAACAACTTTTGTATTGCATATCATAGGCTCCGCCCAACAGGAAGTTGGCTATTTAGGGTTTAGTATTCAAATTTTTCGTCAAAGTTGTGGGGGCTTTTGGGGTACTTAACATACTCAAAAACTCTTGAAAATTTGCGCACACTTTGGAATCTGTGGCCTTTAGGAGCCTGCAGAGGCTGGGACCCGGGCGTGGCACAGGGGCTCTACGGCGCCCCCTGGAACACAGTCAGAAATGTTGATGTATAGCTCACACATACTTGCACATATTCATATGAAACTCAGTACACATATAGATCTCATCGTGCCGAACAACTTTCGTATTGCATGTCATAGGCTCCACCCAACAGGAAGTCAGCTATTTAGAGTTATGTAAAAAGCGCATGCTCTGGAATTTGAAATACTTGTCATAGGTTTTTTTCTCGATTGCCGCCAAACTTGGTCAACATGATCTCAAGACATTGGGGATGAAAAATTGCCAGGGGATTTTTGATATCTCGAACGGTTTGCTCGTGGCGAGGCGTTGAAATTATGGCGAGAAATGAGAAACAGGAAGTGTCTAATACCATCCACATACATTTCCTGATTTTAATCAAACTTCATCAGATTATTCGTTGTATGATGTCGATCGCATATATGTGACTATTAGGAGTCAAAGTTATAGCGCCACCAACTGGCAGAAGGAAGTGTGTCATTTTCAAAATGATTTGAATTCAGCATCTTATTATTACTCGATTTGCTTCAAACTTCATCAGAATAATGTTAAAACACAGCCGATATAAATCTGCAAGGGGGATATTGATATCTAAAAAATTGTTGGCGTGGCAACATGTCAAACTGGAATACTTCTCAGGTGATTTTGAGGCAAATAACATACTTAGAATTTCACAAAACTCTGAACACACATCAGTATTTCTGATAGGAACTTAAATTGTGAATGGATTTTGGATAGCTTGAATGGTTTTGCCGTGGTGATTTTTTTAAATGACCTTACAAAGGGAATCATTATTGTATTTTTAAATTGCAGCTTCCAAACACGTCAAAGAATTTTTTCATACAGATGAAAAAGTCATTCTGAGGAAATATGCATAGTTTCACGACTTTACAACACTGTATGGATAACAGAAAATTAAAAAACTGTCAGACATCTCATCTCACTCTGTCCCTCTGTTTGAGTATATGTGCTTCAGACTTCCATTGTCTGAGAGAAATAGCGCCCCTACAGGTTCAATTCCCGGACTTTTACTTTCACTTTTAAATCGGTTAAAAATACAAACAAATACTTAGATTTAATTCACACTGACAAGCTAAACCAACATATCTGATAATTACCGGTTCAGGGCTCATGGATAAATTATTTCTGGCCAGAGATACGTGAGAAATAGGAGAGATGAATCACCGCTGTGATCACGAGCGTCTGGAGTAAAGAGCTCAGAGAAAACGAATTTATTCCTGTTTTAAAGCTTTTAAAAATAAATTATTACAGCGATATCACACAATCAACCAATTAGAACACACCAAGAGCTAAATTCAGATGTTTTTGAACTGTTTGTGTGAAAATGAAATATTTGCAGCTGCCTATCTGAAATCACGCCTCCGATCAGCGCGTACAGTGTCCAGCTCAAAACAAACGAATTTATTCTTGTTTAAGAGCTTTTTTAAATAAAATATTACCACAAATGCACACAATAAACCCATTGTAACACTACAAGAGCTAAATGCAGGTGTTTGTGACCTGTTTAAGTGTGCAAGACTATTTGAAAGCGCGACTGGCAGAATAACATATCTCTTGAGCTGCAGGATTCTGCCTTTCGTCGTACGAACGAACACATAACGGACAAGATTATTTCAAAATACATAATAGCTTGGCGAATATAAACGAAAACAGCCACGTGAACATAAACTGGATCTACTGGATTTGAATATTAAAGTGACCACATTTACCACTTGCTTCTGTCTTCAATTTTAATCTATATAAAAAAGGAAACTCATTCGACTTGGCTGCTTTTTTAATGTGTGCGTATTTATTTATTTACCTTTTTATACATTTTGTATAATTTCATAGTTTGTGTATTACAATTATGAAAACAAAAATAAATTTAGCCACTCACATAGAAATAGCTTAGGCCTTAACCTTTTTCTGTCAGTTTTAGGGATTTTTAAAAATCCTAAAAAAAACTTATTTGTGCTGCAAATAATAATTTCAAACTCATTTGATACTGACCTATGACATCCTGTGACATTATATTTATTTGAATTTACATAATCTCATAGATGTAACAGTAAATCTGTTCAGCTCACAGATCAAGACTAAGCTGTAATGCAAGCAGAACTTTCACAAATGCTTATGAGTCATTTAAGGATTTGATAACACTGTAAAATAATGTCTAATTTGTTAACATTAGCAAATTCATTGATAACACTTTATAATAACTGCACTCATTAGTAAATAGTCAGTTCATGCTTTATAAAGCCTTGTCCCAATATTAATAGTCAGTAGTAAGCAGTTCATAAATACAGCTATAAATAGCTTGTCCTTGGTTTATAAGCACATTTATTAAAAAGGAGAGTAAAGGGTCAGTTATCTTCCTATGAAAAATAAAAGATAAAAATAAACAAACAACAACACAGATTGATACAGAACTCAGAAATTTTATTGTGGATTTATGATAAAATCAGCCTGTAAATGAATTCATACTCCTCCTCATACTACTCCATACTCCTTTTTCAACATGATGCCAATATACTGAGATGTTAAATTGTGAATGGGTTTAGGATAGCTTAAATGGTGTTGCCATAGAGATTTATTAAAGTAACATAAAAAATACAATAGTTATTTTACTATATCTTTAAAATTTTTAATTCTAACTCTTCATAATTTTTTATATAAGTAGAAGTCCTCATTTGAAGGAAGCACAGTAAGTTTCATAGCTTTATCATTTTCAAGAGCCAGCATAAAATTAAAACTATCATAACTTATAAATCAAGCTTGCAATTCTTAGTACCTATAATGGCCACCAGAGGGAGCTATAGGATTACTTTTAAATAATTATTGGAGAAACGAGTATGATTTAAATAATTTATAGAAATCTTTCAAATAAAATAATATGTATTTTAGGAATTTTACTGATAAAATGACCCTCACTTAATTAGAATAACAAGCTGAAGTATTGTGAACTGTATATTAAGAATAATTCTTAATAGGCTTTATGGACAGATACGTTTTAAGTGACTCTTGAAGGTTCAGCACCACATCCTCTTTTACCACTGTTTAAAGAATTAATCTTACAGAACAGGTGTGAATGAATTTTGGATAGCTTGAATGGTTTTGTCGTGGTGATTTTTTGAAATAATAGTAAAAAAGGAACCAGTAAAAAAAAGTGCAGCTTCTAAACACTTCAAAAAAATGTACACATAGAAGACAAGTCATTCTGAGGAAATATGCATAGTTTCATGACTATACAACATTATATGGATGACAGAAAATTAAAAAACATACATCTGATGTCACTCTGTCCCTCTGTCACTGTGTGTGTGTGTTTGTGTGTGTGTTAAGTGAATTAGGTGTGAAACTATCAGTGAGCATTTAGTCTCCAGCGCCAACATTTTACAGAACTGCCACTTTCCTGGAGTCTCAGAATTACAATGTGTCAGGTTCTGAGAGATCTAAGATTCCAAAAAAATATTTAATTAGAATACCATGAAGTATTGTGAAATACTATATATTAAGACTTTATATATAGGCTTAATGAACAGATTAGAGTGACTCGTGAAGGACCAGCACCACCTTCTCTTGTTCGATGGTTTGAGGAATATATCTTCCAGAATCTGGGATTAAGATTTAGGAGCTCATTTTTATTCCACCTCCTTTCCTGAAAGTCTGTCTTGCAGAATTGACTAAAAATTAATCTTCACATTAATTCCTAATTCTTTTGCAATTCTTTTGTCAGTTCTTCTTGACCTGTTTTTCTCTTCCAGCTTTCCTGGACTATTGTATAGCACTCATAAATGATTAAATAAAAAATAATGGTAGTTATTAAGATTGATATGGTTTGGAATTGGTAAAATGTGCTTGGAAAAAAATCACAATAAAACAATGTTTTAATGTTTAAGTTTGGAATATTAACTGACATGAATGAATGCTATATAAATATTGTTCATGTTAACATAATGTTTATAAATGAAATCTTATTGTAAAGTGTTACTAAAGTTATATATATATATATATATATTGTTCTGTGAATGTGATTTTAAAGTCTAGATGATTCGGATTAACCCTTTAACTGCCATATCAAGTTCAAGTTCAAGTTCAAGTTCAATTTATTTGTATAGCGCATTTACAACAGCCTCCTGGCTGACCAAAGTGCTTTAACATAAGAGCAAGAATATTACACATACATAAAAATAGACCAGACAAAAAATTTAAAACCACCCATTTCAAAATGTAGCATAACACAGTAGTCAGTACACTAAGGAAAATAAAAAAGTTTTTAGCAAAGATTTAAAAATAGACAAGGAAGGGGCCAGTCTGATCTCTAAAGGCAGGGTATTCCAGAGTCGTGGCCCAGCCACTGCAAATGCACGCTGCCCTCTACGCTCCCCTCTATCCTTTAAAACCTCACTGCCAGAGGGATATTGTGAATGCATGTGCCCGCTGGGCACAGTTTACCTGATGCCACCGGGGTGGTGATGGCATTGGTGGCTTGAGCCCGCCATCGCTGCTTGCAGCTATATTTATTATTATTATTATTTTTTATTTTTTTTTCCAACGTCTCGGGGGCTTTTGGGGCCCTTAACGTGCTTAAAAAGTCTTGAAAATTGGCACACAGATTGGAACCTGCGGCCATTAGGGCCGGGCAGAGACTGATACACGGGCGTGGCATAGGGGCTCTACAGCGCCCCCTGGAATATGGAGGGCCATATATCATACATTCTTGCTTGTAGACATATGAAACTCGGTACACATATAAATCTCATCAATCCAAACAACTTTTGTATTGCATATCATAGGCTCCGCCCAACAGGAAGTTGGCTATTTAGGGTTTAGTATTCAAATTTTTCGTCAAAGTTGTGGGGGCTTTTGGGGTCCTTAACATACTCAAAAACTCTTGAAAATTTGCGCACACTTTGGAATCTGTGGCCTTTAGGAGCCTGCAGAGGCTGGGACCCGGGCGTGGCACAGGGGCTCTACGGCGCCCCCTGGAACACAGTCAGAAATGTTGATGTATAGCTCACACATACTTGCACATATTCATATGAAACTCAGTACACATATAGATCTCATCGTGCCGAACAACTTTCGTATTGCATGTCATAGGCTCCACCCAACAGGAAGTCAGCTATTTAGAGTTATGTAAAAAGCGCATGCTCTGGAATTTGAAATACTTGTCATAGGTTTTTTTCTCGATTGCCGCCAAACTTGGTCAACATGATCTCAAGACACTGGGGATGAAAAATTGCCAGGGGATTTTTGATATCTCGAACGGTTTGCTCGTGGCGAGGCGTTGAAATTATGGCGAGAAATGAGAAACAGGAAGTGTCTAATACCGTCCACATACATTTCCTGATTTTAATCAAACTTCATCAGATTATTCGTTGTATGATGTCGATCGCATATATGTGACTATTAGGAGTCAAAGTTATAGCGCCACCAACTGGCAGAAGGAAGTGTGTCATTTTCAAAATGATTTGAATTCAGCATCTTATTATTACTCGATTTGCTTCAAACTTCATCAGAATAATGTTAAAACACAGCCGATATAAATCTGCAAGGGGGATATTGATATCTAAAAAATTGTTGGCGTGGCAACATGTCAAACTGGAATACTTCTCAGGTGATTTTGAGGCAAATAACATACTTAGAATTTCACAAAACTCTGAACACACATCAGTATTTCTAATAGGAACTTAAATTGTGAATGGATTTTGGATAGCTTGAATGGTTTTGCCGTGGTGATTTTTTTTAAATGACCTTACAAAGGGAATCATTATTGTATTTTTAAATTGCAGCTTCCAAACACGTCAAAGAATTTTTTCATACAGATGAAAAAGTCATTCTGAGGAAATATGCATAGTTTAACGACTTTACAACACTGTATGGATAACAGAAAATTAAAAAACTGTCAGACATCTCATCTCACTCTGTCCCTCTGTTTGAGTATATGTGCTTAGACTTCCATTGTCTGAGAGAAATTGCGCCCCTACAGGTTCAATTCCCGAACTTTTACTTTCACTTTTAAATCGGTTAAAAATACAAATAAATACTTAGATTTAATTCACACTGACAAGCTAAACCAACATATCTGATTATTACCGGTTCAGGGCTCATGGATAAATTATTTCTGGCCAGAGATACGTGAGAAATAGGAGAGATGAATCACCGCTGTGATCACGAGCGTCTGGAGTAAAGAGCTCAGAAAAAAACGAATTTATTCCTGTTTTAAAGCTTTTAAAAATAAATTATTACAGCGATATCACACAATCAACCAATTAAAACACACCAAGAGCTAAATTCAGATGTTTTTGAACTGTTTGTGTGAAAATGAAATATTTGTGGCTGCCTATCTGAAATCACGCCTCCGATCAGCGCGTACAGTGTAGAGCTCAAAACAAACGAATTTATTCTTGTTTAAGAGCTTTTTTAAATAAAATATTACCACAAATGCACACAATAAACCCATTGTAACACTACAAGAGCTAAATGCAGGTGTTTGTGACCTGTTTAAGTGTGCAAGACTATTTGAAAGCGCGACTGGCAGAATAACATATCTCTCGAGCTTC
Source organism: Carassius auratus (assembly GCF_003368295.1). NCBI lineage: Eukaryota > Metazoa > Chordata > Actinopteri > Cypriniformes > Cyprinidae > Carassius > Carassius auratus. Next base: position 13,527 of record NW_020526878.1, read on the forward strand.
AGGATTCTGGCTTTCGTCGTACGAACGAACACATAACGGACAAGATTATTTCAAAATACATAATAGCTTGGCGAATATAAACGAAAACAGCCACGTGAACATAAACTGGATCTACTGGATTTGAATATTAAAGTGACCACATTTACCACTTGCTTCTGTCTTCAATTTTAATCTATATAAAAAGGAAACTCATTCGACTTGGCTGCTTTTTTAATGTGTGCGTATTTATTTATTTACCTTTCTATACATTTTGTATAATTTCATAGTTTGTGTATTACAATTATAAAAACAAAAATACATTTAGCCACTCACATAGAAATAGCTTAGGCCTTAACCTTTTTCTGTCAGTTTTAGGGATTTTTAAAAATCCTAAAAAAAACTTATTTGTGCTGCAAATAATAATTTCAAACTCATTTGATACTGACCTATGACATCCTGTGACATTATATTTATTTGAATTTACATAATCTCATGGATGTAACAGTAAATCTGTTCAGCTCACAGATCAATACTAAGCTGTAATGCAAGCAGAACTTTCACAAATGCTTATGAGTTTTTTAAGGATTTGATAACACTGTAAAATAATGTCTAATTTGTTAACATTAGCAAATTCATTGATAACACTTTATAATAACTGCACTCATTAGTAAATAGTCAGTTCATGCTTTATAAAGCCTTGTCCCAATATTAATAGACAGTAGTAAGCAGTTTATAAATACAGCTATAAATAGCTTGTCCTTGGTTTATAAGCACATTTATTAAAAAGGAGAGTAAAGGGTCAGTTATCTTCCTATGAAAAATAAAAGATAAAAATAAACAAACAACAACACAGATTGATACAGAAATTTTATTGTGGATTTATGATAAAATCAGCCTGTAAATGAATTCATACTCCTCCTCATACTACTCCATACTCCTTTTTCAACATGATGCCAATATACTGAGATGTTAAATTGTGAATGGGTTTAGGATAGCTTAAATGGTGTTGCCATAGAGATTTATTAAAGTAACATAAAAAATACAATAGTTATTTTACTATATCTTTAAAATTTTTCATTCTAACTCTTCATAATTTTTTATATAAGTAGAAGTCCTCATTTGAAGGAAGCACAGTAAGTTTCATAGCTTTATCATTTTCAAGAGCCAGCATAAAATTAAAACTATCATAACTTATAAATCAAGCTTGCAATTCTTAGTACCAATAATGGCCACCAGAGGGAGCTATAGGATTACTTTTAAATAATTATTGTAGAAACGAGTATGTGTCACACACCTGGACTCATTTAGCTTGTTTTTGCCCGTGACCCAGTTTCTGTCTTCCGTGTTTAGTTTGATTAGTTCCCAGGTGTCTATTATCTTCCTCATGTGTTCCATGTCCCTGTTAATTTAATGATTCCATCCACCTGTGTTTCCCCAATTATCTGTTGTACATAAGCCTTGTCCCTTCAGTTCTGTTTTGTCGGGTCTTCTCACTTGTGCTCACTTGTGCCACTTGCTACTTACGTGTGTCTACCTCTGTGATCCATGTTGGATATCCCCTGTGTTGGATATATTAAAAGCCTTATTCTGTTTATCCTCGACTCCGTATTCCTTCAGGCAGCGTAAATCCGTGACAGAAGACCCGACCTCAAAAGAGAAAATAGAAAACTGCGTGTTCTTCCCTCCGTTTTGCTTTTGTTTTTTCACAGTCTTTTCTTTTCTTAGTGTCTATGGATCCCCTCTATCGTCCCGAATTCCTCATCCTCCTGCTGAAGCAGGAAGGGCGTTCTCTCGAGGACCATACCAGACAGTTTTTCCTATTAGCTAATGCCACCAGCTACCCGGACGGCGCGCTCTGCACCTTCTACAACACCAGCCTGAACTCCAAATGCAGAGCGTTGTCGTCCGAAGATGGTCCTCGAGAGGATTTCGCCGCATACGTGGAGTGGACTCTGGCGAGAAATGGGTCACCTCTCACCGTCTGCCCCATAGAGGACCTCGCCAGCCCCACTCCCGACCCAGAGACCAGCCAGCCACCATCACGCCGCACGGAGCCAGAGCCCACCGCAGCCGCAGAGCCCGAGCCATCCACTGACAGGGAGCCGGAACTCGAGAGCGCGACTGACCAGGTGTGTGAGCCGGCAACACTGTGCATCGTGGGAGTCCTCGTGGAGATCGAGGGCGTGGAGGAAAGCCCTGCCCACACTCCTGCGACTGAGGGTGAGCTATATGCAGTCTCTGAAAGTCATATGGAGCAAGTTCTGGATCTGATGGACTGGTCTACGGAGGTAATCCCTAATTTTCCTGTTTCCCTGCTGGTTCCGTCCAGCCCTGATTCCCCTGTATACCCTCTCAGTCTCCCACTCCTACCTCCTCCAGTCATTTCCTCTACTCCATTTCTGCTGGTTCCGCCCAGCCCTGAGTTTTCTGTTTCTCCGCTGGTTACGCCCAGCCCTGAGTTTTCTGTTTCTCCGCTGGTTCCGCCCAGCCCTGAGTTTTCTGTTTCTCCGCTGGTTTCGCCCAGCCCTGAGTTTTCTGTTTCTCCGCTGGTTACGCCCAGCCCTGAGTTTTCTGTTTCTCCGCTGGTTACGCCCAGCCCTGAGTTTTCTGTTTCTCCGCTGGTTACGCCCAGCCTTGAATCTTCTGTGTCTCCGCTGGTTCCGCCCAGCTCTGAATCTTCTGTATCTCCGCTGGTTCCGCCCAGCTCTGAATCTTCTGTGTCTCCGCTGGTTCCGCCCAGCTCTGAATCTTCTGTGTCTCCGCTGGTTCCGCCCAGCTCTGAATCTTCTGTGTCTCCGCTGGTTCCGCCCAGCTCTGAATCTTCTGTGTCTCCGCTGGTTCCGCCCAGCCCTGAATCTTCTGTGTCTCCTGTATTCCCTCCCAGCCTCCCTCTCCCACCTCCTCCCAAACCTGCTGGTCCTTCTGCTCCACTTCCGCTGGTTCCATCCAGCCCTGATCCTCCTGTCGTTCCCCCCATCCTTCTCCTCTCTCCTCCTCCTAGACCAGCCAGTTCCTCGTCATCCCTGCTGGTGCCAGTCAGTCCCGCAGCTCACCCTCAGTCCGCGCCATCGGGGCGCGGTGGTTCGCCGCTGGACTGCCAGTCTCCAGCTCCGCCTTGGCTTGTTAAGGCCCTGTCTCCGCCTCCAGCCTCCGAGCCCTGGACTCCTCCTCGGTCCTTCGACCCAGCGGCTCCGCCTTGGCTCTTAGCTCCCTCGTCTCCACCGTGGCCTGTCATCCCACCTGCTCCACCGGGCTCCCTCGTCCCTCCGGCTCCACCTTGGTCAGTCGTCGACCATCCGCCGCCTCGGGACTCCACTCCTCTGGTTCCACCTCGTCACTCCATCCCTCCGGCTCTGTCAGGCTCCTCCTTCCCTCCGGTTCCACCTCCATCCTCGGTCGCTCCGGCTCCACAGCGGTCTGCCAGGACCCTGCCTCCGCCTTGGTCGCCTGAGCCTTCTGCTCCACCTAGGCCCTCCGGAACCTCGACGTCCCCCTGGCTCTGCGGCTGTGCTGCTCCATCTTGGGCTCCTCACCCATCGGTGCAGTCTCCGCCTGTCGGCCCCCTGGTGTCGTCGACCCTTCCTTCACCATGGCTCCTCCCGCCGTCGACTCCACCTTGGATCTCCGTCCTGGCTGGTCTCTGGTGGACCATCTGGCTCCTCCTGCTCCTGTCTCCTCCCTGGCTCCTTCCTCCGTCGTCTCCTCCCTGGCTCCTCCTTCTGTGGTCCCTGTCTGCTGGCCCCCTCCTGGGAGTCCGTCCTCCACCGGAACCTCCTCCCAGGTTCCCACCCATGCCTCCCTCTGTTGTTTCTACGGTGCGAGGACGCACCTACCGGGAGGGGGGAGTACTGTCACACACCTGGACTCATTTAGCTTGTTTTTGCCCGTGACCCAGTTTCTGTCTTCCGTGTTTAGTTTGATTAGTTCCCAGGTGTCTATTATCTTCCTCATGTGTTCCATGTCCCTGTTAATTTAATGATTCCATCCACCTGTGTTTCCCCAATTATCTGTTGTACATAAGCCTTGTCCCTTCAGTTCTGTTTTGTCGGGTCTTCTCACTTGTGCTCACTTGTGCCACTTGCTACTTACGTGTGTCTACCTCTGTGCTCCATGTTGGATATCCCCTGTGTTGGATATATTAAAAGCCTTATTCTGTTTATCCTCGACTCCGTATTCCTTCAGGCAGCGTAAATCCGTGACAGTATGATTTAAATAATTTATAGAAATCTTTCAAATAAAATAATATGTATTTTAGGAATTTTACTGATAAAATGACCCTCACTTAATTAGAATAACAAGCTGAAGTATTGTGAACTGTATATTAAGAATAATTCTTAATAGGCTTTATGGACAGATACGTTTTAAGTGACTCTTGAAGGTTCAGCACCACATCCTCTTTTACCACTGTTTAAAGAATTAATCTTACAGAACAGGTGTGAATGAATTTTGGATAGCTTGAATGGTTTTGTCGTGGTGATTTTTTGAAATAATAGTAAAAAAGGAACCAGTAAAAAAAAGTGCAGCTTCTAAACACTTCAAAAAAATGTACACATAGAAGACAAGTCATTCTGAGGAAATATGCATAGTTTCATGACTATACAACATTATATGGATGACAGAAAATTAAAAAACATACATCTGATGTCACTCTGTCCCTCTGTCACTGTGTGTGTGTGTTTGTGTGTGTTTTAAGTGAATTAGGTGTGAAACTATCAGTGAGCATTTAGTCTCCAGCGCCAACATTTTACAGAACTGCCACTTTCCTGGAGTCTCAGAATTACAATGTGTCAGGTTCTGAGAGATCTAAGATTCCAAAAAAATTATTTAATTAGAATACCATGAAGTATTGTGAAATACTATATATTAAGACTTTATATATAGGCTTAATGAACAGATTAGAGTGACTCGTGAAGGACCAGCACCACCTCCTCTTGTCCGATGGTTTGAGGAATATATCTTCCAGAATCTGGGATTAAGATTTAGGAGCTCATTTTTATTCCACCTCCTTTCCTGAAAGTCTGTCTTGCAGAATTGACTAAAAATTAATCTTCACATTAATTCCTAATTCTTTTGCAATTCTTTTGTCAGTTCTTCTTGACCTGTTTTTCTCTTCCAGCTTTCCTGGACTATTGTATAGCACTCATAAATGATTAAATAAAAAATAATGGTAGTTATTAAGATTGATATGGTTTGGAATTGGTAAAATGTGCTTGGAAAAAAATCACAATAAAACAATGTTTTAATGTTTAAGTTTGGAATATTAACTGACATGAATGAATGCTATATAAATATTGTTCATGTTAACATAATGTTTATAAATGAAATCTTATTGTAAAGTGTTACTAAAGTTATATATATATATATATATTGTTCTGTGAATGTGATTTTAAAGTCTAGATGATTTGGATTAACCCTTTAACTGCCATATCAAGTTCAAGTTCAAGTTCAAGTTCAATTTATTTGTATAGCGCATTTACAACAGCCTCCTGGCTGACCAAAGTGCTTTAACATAAGAGCAAGATTATTACACATACATAAAAATAGACCAGACAAAAAATTTAAAACCACCCATTTCAAAATGTAGCATAAAACAGTAGTCAGTACACTAAGGAAAATAAAAAAGTTTTTAGCAAAGATTTAAAAATAGACAAGGAAGGGGCCAGTCTGATCTCTAAAGGCAGGGTATTCCAGAGTCGTGGCCCAGCCACTGCAAATGCACGCTCCCCTCTACGCTCCCCTCTATCCTTTAAAACCTCACTGCCAGAGGGATATTGTGAATGCATGTGCCCGCTGGGCACAGTTTACCTGATGCCACCGGGGTGGTGATGGCATTGGTGGCTTGAGCCCGCCATCGCTGCTTGCAGCTATATTTATTATTATTATTCTTCTTCTCCAAAATGAATCGCATTTTTGAGGGCCTAAACATGCTCGAAAAGTCATGAAACTTTGCACACACCTCAGAACTGGCGAAAATTTACGTCTGATATGGGCTTCAGAAGTGGGTGTGGCAAAATGGCTCAACAGCGCCACCTATACACGTTCAACTGTGTGCGCCTCGAGCTACGTTTCATGTACATGTATGAAAATCGGTATACACATGTAACTCTCCAATACCTACAAAAAAGTCTCTTGGAGCAAAATCCGAAACCCAACAGGAAGTCGGTTATTTCTAATATTATGAGCAAATTTTGTGTCATTTTTGTCATTTCCATGCGTTGTATTTTAACAAACTCCTCCTAGAGATTCATTCAGATCAACACCAAATTTGGTATGCCTAATCTGAAGGCCTTTGCGATGTTAAATTGTGAAGCTTTTGAGTTTTCGTTAATGGGCGTGTCCGTGGCGGTCTGGCGAATTTTGATGATTCGCCATGAAACAGGAAGTTGCTATAACTCAGACATACAATGACCAATCTGCCCCAAACTTCACATGTTTGATGAGACTCCTGGCCTGAACAGATTGACATGCCCATATTTAGTTATAGTCATAGCGCCACCTATTGGCAACAGGAAGTGACATATTTTACACTGCGATGAACTACTCCTAGAAATTTTATGACATCAATGTATTTTTTGTGGTCAGTCTAATCTAAAGGCCTGTGCAATGTTAAGTTGTGAAGATCTTGAGTTTTCGTTAAAAGGCGTGTCCATGGCGCCGTCACGAAGTTTGATGTCTTGCCATGGGAATAAAATATGTTATAACTCAGGCATAAAATGTCCGATCTTCCCCAAACTGCACATGTGTGGTAAGAGTCCTGGCTTGAACACATCTGAAGGCCAAAATTCCATCAGGTGTGGCAAAATGGCTCGATAGCGCCACCTATACACTTTCAACAGAGTGCGCCTCGAGCTATGTTTCACGTACATGTACAAAAATCGGTATACACATTTAACACACCAATACCTACAAAAAAGTCTCTTGGTACGAAATCCGAATCCCAACAGGAAGTCGGTTATTTAGAATTTTCTCTGCAAAATTGGCGTTGTTTTTGCCATTTTCAGGGGTTGTACTTTAACGAACTCCTCCTAGAGATTTATTCAGATCAACACCAAACCTGGTCAGTTTAATCTTAAGCCCTTTGCGATGTTAAATTGCGAAGATCTTTAGATTTCGTTAAAGGGCGTGTCCATGGCGGCCTGACAAATTTCGATGTTTCGCCATGAAAAAGGAAGTTGCTGTAACTCAGACATACAATGTCCAATCTGCCCCAAACTTCACATGTTAGATAAAACTTCTGCCCTTAACAGATCTACATGCCCACATTCAGTTATAGTCATAGCGCCACCTATTGGCAACAGGAAGTGACATGTTTTACGCTGCGACAAACTACTTCTATAATTTTTTTGAGATTAACATATATTTTGTGGTCATTCTAATCTAAAGGCCTGTGCAATGTTAACTTTTGGAGATCTTGAGTTTTTGTTAAAGGGCATTTCCATGGCGCCGTGACAAAATTTGATGTCTTGCCACAGCAAGAGAAGTTGTTGTAACTCAAGCATAAAATGTTCAATCTTCCCCAAACTTCACATGTTTGATAAGAGTCCTGGCCTGAACACATCTGAAGGCCAATATTCCATTATAATGATAGCGCCACCTGCTGGCAACGGTAAGATTGGCACATATATGGGATATACTTTGATATATTCCACTTATATTTAGGACATTAAATGCATATTTCTCAACGTTCACCTTTTTACTAAAGCCACACGATGGCGGTGAGCCCGGGTGCGAAGGGCCCGTTCATCGCTGCTTGCAGCTTTAATTAGGGCCCGAGCACCGATGGTGTGAGGACCCTATTGTATCTGCTCTGTTTATTATTATTATTATTATTCTTCCGCTTCTCCAAAATGAATCGCATTTTTGAGGGCTTAAACATGCTCAAAAAGTCATGAAACTTTGCACACGCGTAAAACCAGGTGAAAATTTTTGTCTGATATAGGATTCAGAAGAGGGTGTGGCAAAATGGCTCGACAGCGCCACCTATACGAAGAAAATCAACAGCCTTCGAGCTATGTTTCACGTACATGCACGAAAATTGGCACACATATGTAACACACCAATACCTACAAAAAAGACTCTTGGAGCAAAATTCTAAACCCAACAGGAAGTCAGTTATTTTTAATATTATGAGCAAATTTTGTGTAATTTTTGTCATTTCCATGTGTTGTATTTTAACGAACTCCTCCTACAGATTTCTTCAAATCAACACCAAATTTGGTATGCCAAATCTAAAGGCCTTTGCAATGTTAAATTGCGAAGATCTTGAGTTTTCGTTGAAGGGCGTGTCCGTGGCGGCCTGGCGAATTTCGATGATTCGCCACGAAAAATGAAGTTGCTATAACTCACACATACAATGTCCAATCTGCCCCAAACTTCACATGTTGGATAAGACTCTTGACCTGAACAGATCTACATGCCCATTTTCTGTTTTAGTCATAGCGCCACCTATTGGCAACAGGAAGTGACATATTTTACGCTGTGACGAACTACTCCTAGAAATTTTTTGACATCAATGTCTTTTTTGTGGTCAGTCTAATCTAAAGGCCTGTGCGATGTTCAGTTGTGAAGATCTTGAGTTTTCGTTAAAAGGCGTGTCCACGGCACCATGGCGAAGTTCGATGTCTCGCCATGTGAATAAAAGATGTTATAACTCAGGCATAAAATGTCCGATCTTCCCCAAACTTCACATGTGTGATAAGAGTCCTGTCCTGAACAGATCTGCAGGCCAATATTCCACCGGGTGTGGCAGAATGGCTCGATAGCGCCACCTATACACTTTCAATGGAGTGTGCCTCGAGCTATGTTTCACGTACATGTACAAAAATTGGTACACACATGTAAGTCACCAATATCTACAAAAAAGTATCTTGGTACGAAATCCGAATCCCAACAGGAAGTCGGTTATTTTGAATTTTCCCTGCAAAATTGGTGTTGCTTTTGCCATTTTCAGGGGTTGTACTTTAACGAACTCCTCCTAGAGATTTATTCAGATCAACACCAAACTTGGTCAGTGTAATCTAAATCCATTTGCGATGTTAAATTGCGAAGGACTTGAGGTTTCGTTAAAGGGCGTGTCCATGGCGGCCTGACAAATTTCGATGTTTCGCCATAAAAAGGAAGTTGCTGTAACTCAGACATACAATGTCCAATCTGCCCCAAACTAAACATGTTGGATAAGACTCTTCACCTGAACAAATCTACATGACAATATTCAGTTATACTCATAGCACCACCTATTGGCAACAGGAAGTGACATATTTTACACTGCGACAAACTATTTCCAGAAATGTTATGACATCAATGTCTTTTTTGTGGTCAGTCTAATCTAAAGACCTGTGTGATGTTTAGTTGTGAAGATCTTGAGATTTTGTTAAAAGGCGTGTCCATGGCGCCGTGACGAAGTTCGATGTCTCGCCATGGGAATAAAAGATGTTATAACTCAGGCATAAAATGTCAGATCTTCCCCAAACTTCACATGTGTGATAAGGGTCCTGGCCTGAACAGATATGAAGGCAAATATTCCATTGGGTGTGGCAAAATGGCTCGATAGCGCCACCTATACACTTTCAACGGAGTGCATATGCACTTTCAACGGAGTGCGCCTCGAGCTATGATTCACGTACATGTACAAAAATCGGTACACAAATGTAACACACCAATACCTACAAAAAAGTCTCTTGGTACGAAATCCGAATCCCAACAGGAAATCGGTTATTTAGAATTTTCTCTGCAAAATTGGCATAGTTTTTGCCATTTTCAGGGGTTGTACTTTAACGAACTCCTCCTAGAGATTTATTCAGATCAACACCAAACTTGGTCAGTGTAATCTAAAGCCTTTTGCAATCTTAAATTGCGAATATCTTGAGGTTTCGTTAAAGGGCGTGTCCATGGCGGCCTGACAAATTTTGATGTTTCGCCATGAAATAGGATGTTGTTGTAACTCAGGCATAAAATGTCCAATCCTCCCCAAACCTCACATGTTCGACAAAAGTCCTGCCCTGAACACATCTGAAGGCCAATATTCCAACATAATGATAGCGCCACCTGCTGGCAACAGGAAGATTGGCACATATATGGAATAAACATTGATATATTCTACTTATATTTATGAGTTTAAACGCATATTTCTCACCGTTCACCTATTAACTAAAGCCACTCGCTGCCGGTGAGCCCGGGTGCGAGGGCCCGTTCATCGCTGCCTTGCAGCTTTAATTAGGGCTCAAGCCCGAAGGGGCGAAGAGCCCTATTGTTCCCCTAAGGATTATTATTATTATTATTATTATTTTTTTTTTTATTTTTTTTTAAACCTTCCGGGCATTTTTGGGGGCCTTAACATGCTCAAAAACTCTTGAAAATTGGCACACACATTGGAATCTGCGGCCATCAGGACGCCACAGAGACTGGGACCCGGGCGTGGCACAGGGGCTCTACAGCGCCCCCTGGAACACCGTCAGAAATCTTGAACCATAGCTCACACACGCTTGCATGTATTTATATGAAACTCAGTACACTTATAGAACTCATTGAGCTGAACAACTTTCGCGCTCTATGTCATAGGCTCCGCCCAACAGGAAGTCAGCTATTCAGGGCTGTTTAAAAAAAGCATGCTCTGGAATTTGATATACTTGTCATAGGTTTTTTACTTCATTACCACCAAACTCGGTCAACATGATCTCAAGACATTGGGGATGAAAAATTGCCAGGGGATTTTTGATATCTCGAACTGTTTGCTCGTGGCGAGGTGTTGAAATTAGAGCAATAAATGAGAAACAGGAAATGCCTAATAACATCCACATACATTGCCTGAGTTTGATCAAACTTCATCGGTTTGTTCGCTGTATGATACCGATCGTATATATGTGACTATTAAGAGTCAACGTTATAGCGCCACCAACTGGCAGCAGGAAGTGTGTCATTTTCAAAATGCTTTGAATTCAGCATCTTATTTTTACTCGATTTGCTGCAAATTTCATCAGAATAATGACAAAACATGGCCGATGAAATCTGTTGTGGGGATATTGATATCTAATATAGTGTTGCCATGGCAACGTGTCAAACTTGAATATTCTGTTATGGTGAGTTTGAGGCAGATAACAAGCTCAGATTTACATGAAAGTCAAAAACACATATCGGTATTATTGATAGCTAGACAATGGCAAAAAGTTCATAAGAGGGCGTGGAAGAGGCACTCTATAGCGCCACCTTTGTCAAAAGTGGGGGGGTTAGTTTTAGTTTACAGACACCAAACTCAGTAAAAAATTGTTCTTATCAAGACGGACAACTTTCTAATTCACAGTCAATCAGCTACGACCAACAGGAAGTCGGCTATTTTGATTTGAATGTGGATTGTTTTTTTACATTTAGCCTTGAATTAATGCATACTGCTCAGAGGAGAGTAACACTATACACACCAAACTTTGTCTACATGTTGAAAAACATTGAGGAACTTAAATTGTGAATGTGTTTTGGATAGCTTGGATGGTTTGTCGTTGGTGATTTTTTAAATGACAGTAAAGATGGAATTATTAATTTTCCTGCATTTTTAAATTCCAAACACTTCAAAACCTTTTTTCATACAGAAAACAAAAGTTATTCTGAGTAAATATGCATAGTTTCCATGACTTTACAACACTGTATGGATAACAGAAATTAAAAACTGTCAGACATCTCATCTCACTCTGTCCCTCTGTTTGAGTGAGTGTGCTTAGACTTCCGTGTCTGAGAGAAAATGCGCCCCTACAGGTTCAATTCCCGGACAGAAAAAGAGAGGAGACTCTCTTTTGGTTTCACTTTTTAAATCGGTTAAATA
>NW_020526879.1:0-18238 GCF_003368295.1 Carassius auratus
AGCTTTAGGGTTTCTTTCCTACTTATATTAGATTGGCTGATCTTAAAATAGCTCTCTCTTTGCAGCAGTCTTCGCTTAATGGCCATACCACCTGTCTATTGCCAGAACAAATGTCTGAGCTCGGAGCTAAGCAGGTTTGGGCCTGGTTAGTAATTGGATGGGAGACCCCCTGGTAATACCAGTTGCTTTAAGATTTTTGTAAATTTTTCACAAATTATATAATAATCTTGAAAAAAAAAAAGAGTCAATGCCCATTCTTTGAATCTTAGCAGTCATGGACCTGTTTAGTGTCTTGGATGGGAGACCGCCTCGGAATACCAGGTGCTCTAATATTATTGGAAATTTATTACTAATTATATAATAATCTTAAAAAAAAAAAAAAAAAAAAGAGTCAATGCCCGATCTCTTAATCTTAGCAGGTATTGGCCTGGTTAGTGCTTGGATGGGAGACCGCCTGGAAATACCAGGTGCTTTAAGCTTTAGGGTTTTCTTTCCTACTTATATAATGTACCGGCGATTAGATTGACTGATCTTTAAATAGCTCTCTCTTTGCAGCAGTCTTCGCTTATGGCCATACCACCTGGCTATGCCAGATCATGTCTGAGCTCGGAAGCTAAGCAGGTTTGGGCCTGGTTAGTAATTGGATGGGAGACCCCCTGGTAATACCAGTTGCTTTAAGATTTTTGTAAATTTTTCACAAATTATATAATAATCTTGAAAAAAAAAAGAGTGAATGCCCATTCTTTGAATCTTAGCAGTCATTGACCTGTGTAGTGTTTGGATGGGAGACCCCCTGGTATACCAGGTGCTCTAATATTATTGGAAATTTATTACTAATTATATAATAATCTTAAAAAAAAAAGAGCCAATGCCCGATCTCTTAATCTTAGCAGGTATTGGCCTGGTTAGTGCTTGGATGGGAGACCGCCTCGGAATACCAGGTGCTGTAAGCTTTTGGATTTTCATTCCTACTTATATAATGTATGGGCGATTTGATTGGCTGATCTTTAAATAGTCTTCTCTTTGCAGTATCCTTCGCTTGCGACCGTAACAACCTGGCTATGCCTGATCTCGTCTGCTCTCGGAAGCTAAGCAGGTTTGGTCCTGTATAATGTACCGGCGATTAGATTGGCTGATCTTTAAATAGCTCTCTCTTTGCAGCAGTCTTCGCTTATGGCCATTCCACCCTGGCTATGCCAGATCATGTCTGAGCTCGGAAACTAAGCAGGTTTCGGCCTGGTTAGTAATTGGATGGCAGACCCCCTGGTAATACCAGTTGCTTTAAGATTTTTGGAAATTTTTCACAAATTATATAATAATCTTGCAAGAAAAAAAGAAAGGAGTCAATGCCCCATATCTGAATCTTAGCAGGTATGGGCCTGGTTAGTAATTGGATGGGAGACACCCCTGGTAATACCAGTTGCTTTAAGATTTTTGGAAATTTTTTCACAAATTATATAATAATCTTGAAAAAAAAAAAAGTCAATGCCCGATCTCTGAATAATAGCAGGTTTTGCCTGGTTAAGTACTTGGATGGAGACGGCCGGGAAATTACCAGTTGCTGTAATATTTGGGCAATTTTACTAATGTACATATAATCTTGCAACAAAAAAAAAAAAAAAAAAAGATGTAAATGCCCAATCTTTGAATCTTAGGAGGGTATGGACCTGTTTAGTGTTTGGGATGGGAGACCGCCTCGGAAAACCAGGTGCTCTAATATTATTGGGAAATTATTACTAATGTATATAATAAATCTTAAAAAAAAAAAAAAAAAAAAGAGGTCATGCCCGATCTCTTATCTTAGCAGGTATTGGCCTGGTTAGTGCTTGGGATGGGAGGACCCCTGGGGAATACAGGTGCTTTAAGCTTTAGGGTTTCTTCCTACTTATATAATGTACCGGCGATTAGATTGGCTGATCTTTAAAATAGCTCTTCTCTTTGCAGCAGTCTTCGCTTATGGCCATACCACCCTGGCTAGCCAGATCATGTCTGAGCTCGGAAGCTAAGCAGGTTTGGGCCTGGTTAGTAATTGGATGGAGACCCCCTGGTTAATACCAGTTGCTTAAGATTTTTGTAAATTTTTCACAAATTATATAATATCTTGAAAAAAAAAGAGTCAATGCCCATTCTTTGAATCTTAGCAGTCATTGACCTGTGTAGTGTTTGGATGGGAGACCGCCTGTTAATACCAGGTGCTCTAAATTATTGGAAATTTATTACTAATTATATAATAATTCTTAAAAAAAAAAAAGAGCCAATGCCCGATCTCTTAATCTTAGCAGGTATTGGCCTGGTTAGTGCTTGGATGGGAGACGCCTCGGAATACCAGGTGCTGTAAGCTTTGGATTTTCATTCCTACTTATATAATGTATGGGCGATTTGATTGGCTGATCTTTAAATAGTCTTCTCTTTGCAGTATCCTTCGCTTGCGACCGTAACAACCTGGCTATGCCTGATCTCGTCTGCTCTCGGAAGCTAAGCAGGTTTGGTCCTGTATAATGTACCGGCGATTAGATGGCTGATCTTTAAATAGCTCTCTCTTTGCAGCAGTCTTCGCTTATGGCCATTCCACCCTGGCTATGCCAGATCATGTCTGAGCTTCGGAAACTAAGCAGGTTTCGGCCTGGTTAGTAATTGGATGGCAGACCCCCTGGTAATACCAGTTGCTTTAAAGATTTTTGGAAATTTTTCACAAATTATATAATAATCTTGCAAGAAAAAAAGAAAGGAGTCAATGCCCCATATCTAATCTTAGCAGGTATGGGCCCTGGTTAGTAATTGGATGGAGGACACCCTGGTAATACCAGTTTGCTTTAAGATTTTTGGAAATTTTTCACAAATTATATAATAATCTTGAAAAAAAAAAAAAAAGTCAATGCCCGATCTCTGAATAATAGCAGGTTTTGCCTGGTTAGTACTTGGATGGAAGACGGCCGGGAAATACCAGTTTGCTGTAATATTTTTTTGGCAATTTTTACTAATTACATAATAATCTTGCAACAAAAAAAAAAAAAAGAGTAAATGCCCAATCTTTGAATCTTAGGAGGTATGGACCTGTTTAGTGCTGGATGGGAGACCGCCTCGGAATACCAGTTGCTGTAATATTTTTGGAAATTTGTACTAATTATATAATTATCTTGAAACAAAAAGAGTCAATGCCCAATCTTTGAATCTTAGCAGCTATGGACCTGTTTAGTGTTTGGATGGGAGACCGCCTCGGGAAAACCAGGTGCTCTAATATTATTGGAAATTCATTACTAATTATATAATAATCTTTAAAAAAAAAAAAAAAAAAAGAGTCAATGCCCGATCTCTTAATCTTAGCAGGTATTGGCCTGGTTAGTGCTTGGATGGGAGACCGCCTGGGAATACCAGGTGCTTTAAGCTTTAGGGTTTTTCTTTCCTACTTATATAATGTACCGGCGATTAGATTGGCTGATCTTTAAATAGCTCTCTCTTTGCAGCAGTCTTCGCTTATGGCCATACCACCCTGGCTATGCCAGATCATGTCTGAGCTCGGAAGCTAAGCAGGTTTGGGCCTGGTTAGTAATTGGATGGGAGACCCCCTGGTAATACCAGTTGCTCTAAGATTTTTGTAAATTTTTCACAAATTATATAATAATCTTGCAAGAAAAAAGAAAGGAGTCAATGCCCCATATCTGAATCTTAGCAGGTATGGGCCTGGTTAGTAATTGGATGGGAGGACCGCCTGGGAATACCAGGTGCTTTAAGCTTTAGGGTTTTCTTTCCTACTTATATAATGTACCGGCGATTAGATTGGCTGATCTTTAAATAGCTCTCTCTTTGCAGCAGTCTTCGCTTATGGCCATACCACCCTGGCTATGCCAGATCATGTCTGAGCTCAGAAGCTAAGCAGGTTTGGGCCTAGTTAGTAATTGGATGGGAGACCCCCTGGTAATACCAGTTGCTCTAAGATTATTGTAAATTTTTCACAAATTATATAATAATCTTGAAAAAAAAAAGAGTCAATGCCCATTCTTTGAATCTTAGCAGTCATGGACCTGTTTAGTGTCTGGATGGGAGACCGCCTCGGAATACCAGGTGCTCTAATATTATTGGAAATTCATTACTAATTATATAATAATCTTAAAAAAAAAAAAAAAAAAAAAAGAGTCAATGCCCGATCTCTTAATCTTAGCAGGTATTGGCCTGGTTAGTGCTTGGATGGGAGACCGCCTGGGAATACCAGGTGCTTTAAGCTTTAGGGTTTTCTTTCCTACTTATATAATGTACCGGCGATTAGATTGGCTGATCTTTAAATAGCTCTCTCTTTGCAGCAGACTTCGCTTATGGCCATACCACCCTGGCTATGCCAGATCATGTCTGAGCTCGGAAGCTAAGCAGGTTTGGGCCTGGTTAGTAATTGGATGGGAGACCCCCTGGTAATACCAGTTGCTTTAAGATTTTTGTAAATTTTTCACAAATTATATAATAATCTTAAAAAAAAAAGAGCCAATGCCCGATCTCTTAATCTTAGCAGGTATTGGCCTGGTTAGTGCTTGGATGGGAGACCGCCTCAGAATACCAGGTGCTGTAAGCTTTTGGATTTCATTCCTACTTATATAATGTATGGGCGATTTGATTGGCTGATCTTTAAATAGTCTTCTCTTTGCAGTATCCTTCGCTTGCGACCGTAACAACCTGGCTATGCCTGATCTCGTCTGCTCTCGGAAGCTAAGCAGGTTTGGTCCTGTATAATGTACCGGCGATTAGATTGGCTGATCTTTAAATAGCTCTCTCTTTGCAGCAGTCTTCGCTTATGGCCATTCCACCCTGGCTATGCCAGATCATGTCTGAGCTCGGAAACTAAGCAGGTTTCGGCCTGGTTAGTAATTGGATGGCAGACCCCCTGGTAATACCAGTTGCTTTAAGATTTTTGGAAATCTTTCACAAATTATATAATAATCTTGCAAGAAAAAAAGAAAGGAGTCAATGCCCCATATCTGAATCTTAGCAGGTATGGGCCTGGTTAGTAATTGGATGGGAGACACCCTGGTAATATCAGTTGCTTTAAGATTTTTGGAAATTTTTCACAAATTATATAATAATCTTGAAAAAAAAAAAAGTCAATGCCCGATCTCTGAATAATAGCAGGTTTTGCCTGGTTAGTACTTGGATGGAAGACGGCCAGGAAATAACAGTTGCTGTAATATTTTTGGCAATTTTTACTAATTACATAATAATCTTGCAACAAAAAAAAAAAAAAGAGTAAATGCCCAATCTTTGAATCTTAGGAGGTATGGACCTGTTTAGTGCTTGGATGGGAGACCGCCTCGGAATACCAGTTGCTGTAATATTTTTGGAAATTTGTACTAATTATATAATTATCTTGAAACAAAAAGAGTCAATGCCCAATCTTTGAATCTTAGCTGCTATGGACCTGTTTAGTGTTTGGATGGGAGACCACCTCGGAAAACCAGGTGCTCTAATATTATTGGAAATTCATTACTAATTATATAATAATCTTTAAAAAAAAAAAAAAAAAAAAAAAAAGAGTCAATGCCCGATCTCTTAATCTTAGCAGGTATTGGCCTGGTTAGTGCTTGGATGGGAGACCGCCTGGGAATACCAGGTGCTTTAAGCTTTAGGGTTTTCTTTCCTACTTATATTAGATTGGCTGATCTTTAAATAGCTCTCTCTTTGCAGCAGTCTTCGCTTATGGCCATACCACCCTGTCTATGCCAGATCATGTCTGAGCTCGGAAGCTAAGCAGGTTTGGGCCTGGTTAGTAATTGGATGGGAGACCCCCTGGTAATACCAGTTGCTTTAAGATTTTTGTAAATTTTTCACAAATTATATAATAATCTTGAAAAAAAAAGAGTCAATGCCCATTCTTTGAAATCTTAGCAGTCATGGACCTGTTTAGTGTCTGGATGGGAGACCGCCTCGGAATACCAGGTGCTCTAATATTATTGGAAATTTATTACTAATTATATAATAATCTTAAAAAAAAAAAAAAAAAAAAAGAGTCAATGCCCGATCTCTTAATCTTAGCAGGTATTGGCCTGGTTAGTGCTTGGATGGGAGACCGCCTGGAAATACCAGGTGCTTTAAGCTTTAGGGTTTTCTTTCCTACTTATATAATGTACCGGCGATTAGATTGACTGATCTTTAAATAGCTCTCTCTTTGCAGCAGTCTTCGCTTATGGCCATACCACCCTGGCTATGCCAGATCATGTCTGAGCTCGGAAGCTAAGCAGGTTTGGGCCTGGTTAGTAATTGGATGGGAGACCCCCTGGTAATACCAGTTGCTTTAAGATTTTTGTAAATTTTTCACAAATTATATAATAATCTTGAAAAAAAAAGAGTGAATGCCCAATCTTTGAATCTTAGCAGTCATTGACCTGTGTAGTGTTTGGATGGGAGACCCCCTGGTAATACCAGGTGCTCTAATGTTATTGGAAATTTATTACTAATTATATAATAATCTTTAAAAAAAAGAGCCAATGCCCGATCTCTTAATCTTAGCAGGTATTGGCCTGGTTAGTGCTTGGATGGGAGACCGCCTCGGAATACCAGGTGCTGTAAGCTTTTGGATTTTCATTCCTACTTATATAATGTATGGGCGATTTGATTGGCTGATCTTTAAATAGTCTTCTCTTTGCAGTATCCTTCGCTTGCGACCGTAACAACCTGGCTATGCCTGATCTCGTCTGCTCTCGGAAGCTAAGCAGGTTTGGTCCTGTATAATGTACCGGCGATTAGATTGGCTGATCTTTAAATAGCTCTCTCTTTGCAGCAGTCTTCGCTTATGGCCATTCCACCCTGGCTATGCCAGATCATGTCTGAGCTCAGAAACTAAGCAGGTTTCGGCCTGGTTAGTAATTGGATGGCAGACCCCCTGGTAATACCAGTTGCTTTAAGATTTTTGGAAATTTTTCACAAATTATATAATAATCTTGCAAGAAAAAAAGAAAGGAGTCAATGCCCCATATCTGAATCTTAGCAGGTATGGGCCTGGTTAGTAATTGGATGGGAGACACCCTGGTAATACCAGTTGCTTTAAGATTTTTGGAAATTTTTCACAAATTATATAATAATCTTGAAAAAAAAAAAAAGTCAATGCCCGATCTCTGAATAATAGCAGGTTTTGCCTGGTTAGTACTTGGATGGAAGACGGCCGGGAAATACCAGTTGCTGTAATATTTTTGGCAATTTTTACTAATTACATAATAATCTTGCAACAAAAAAAAAAAAAAAGAGTAAATGCCCAATCTTTGAATCTTAGGAGGTATGGACCTGTTTAGTGTTTGGATGGGAGACCGCCTCGGAATACCAGTTGCTGTAATATTTTTGGAAATTTGTACTAATTATATAATTATCTTGAAACAAAAAGAGTCAATGCCCAATCTTTGAATCTTAGCAGCTATGGACCTGTTTAGTGTTTGGATGGGAGACCGCCTCGGAAAACCAGGTGCTCTAATATTATTGGAAATTCATTACTAATTATATAATAATCTTTAAAAAAAAAAAAAAAAAAAAAAAAGAGTCAATGCCCGATCTCTTAATCTTAGCAGGTATTGGCCTGGTTAGTGCTTGGATGGGAGACCGCCTGGGAATACCAGGTGCTTTAAGCTTTAGGGTTTCTTTCCTACTTATATAATGTACCGGCGATTAGATTGGCTGATCTTTAAATAGCTCTCTCTTTGCAGCAGTCTTCGCTTATGGCCATACCACCCTGGCTATGCCAGATCATGTCTGAGCTCGGAAGCTAAGCAGGTTTGGGCCTGGTTAGTAATTGGATGGGAGACCCCCTGGTAATACCAGTTGCTCTAAGATTTTTGTAAATTTTTCACAAATTATATAATAATCTTGCAAGAAAAAAAGAAAGGAGTCAATGCCCCATATCTGAATCTTAGCAGGTATGGGCCTGGTTAGTAATTGGATGGGAGACCGCCTGGGAATACCAGGTGCTTTAAGCTTTAGGGTTTTCTTTCCTACTTATATAATGTACCGGCGATTAGATTGGCTGATCTTTAAATAGCTCTCTCTTTGCAGCAGTCTTCGCTTATGGCCATACCACCCTGGCTATGCCAGATCATGTCTGAGCTCAGAAGCTAAGCAGGTTTGGGCCTAGTTAGTAATTGGATGGGAGACCCCCTGGTAATACCAGTTGCTTTAAGATTTTTGTAAATTTTTCACAAATTATATAATAATCTTAAAAAAAAAGAGCCAATGCCCGATCTCTTAATCTTAGCAGGTATTGGCCTGGTTAGTGCTTGGATGGGAGACCGCCTCAGAATACCAGGTGCTGTAAGCTTTTTGGATTTTCATTCCTACTTATATAATGTATGGGCGATTTGATTGGCTGATCTTTAAATAGTCTTCTCTTTGCAGTATCCTTCGCTTGCGACCGTAACAACCTGGCTATGCCTGATCTCGTCTGCTCTCGGAAGCTAAGCAGGTTTGGTCCTGTATAATGTACCGGCGATTAGATTGGCTGATCTTTAAATAGCTCTCTCTTTGCAGCAGTCTTCGCTTATGGCCATTCCACCCTGGCTATGCCAGATCATGTCTGAGCTCGGAAACTAAGCAGGTTTCGGCCTGGTTAGTAATTGGATGGCAGACCCCCTGGTAATACCAGTTGCTTTAAGATTTTTGGAAATCTTTCACAAATTATATAATAATCTTGCAAGAAAAAAAGAAAGGAGTCAATGCCCCATATCTGAATCTTAGCAGGTATGGGCCTGGTTAGTAATTGGATGGGAGACACCCTGGTAATATCAGTTGCTTTAAGATTTTTGGAAATTTTTCACAAATTATATAATAATCTTGAAAAAAAAAAAGTCAATGCCCGATCTCTGAATAATAGCAGGTTTTGCCTGGTTAGTACTTGGATGGAAGACGGCCAGGAAATACCAGTTGCTGTAATATTTTTGGCAATTTTTACTAATTACATAATAATCTTGCAACAAAAAAAAAAAAAAGAGTAAATGCCCAATCTTTGAATCTTAGGAGGTATGGACCTGTTTAGTGCTTGGATGGGAGACCGCCTCGGAATACCAGTTGCTGTAATATTTTTGGAAATTTGTACTAATTATATAATTATCTTGAAACAAAAAGAGTCAATGCCCAATCTTTGAATCTTAGCTGCTATGGACCTGTTTAGTGTTTGGATGGGAGACCACCTCGGAAAACCAGGTGCTCTAATATTATTGGAAATTCATTACTAATTATATAATAATCTTTAAAAAAAAAAAAAAAAAAAAAAAAAAAGAGTCAATGCCCGATCTCTTAATCTTAGCAGGTATTGGCCTGGTTAGTGCTTGGATGGGAGACCGCCTGGGAATACCAGGTGCTTTAAGCTTTAGGGTTTTCTTTCCTACTTATATTAGATTGGCTGATCTTTAAATAGCTCTCTCTTTGCAGCAGTCTTCGCTTATGGCCATACCACCCTGTCTATGCCAGATCATGTCTGAGCTCGGAAGCTAAGCAGGTTTGGGCCTGGTTAGTAATTGGATGGGAGACCCCCTGGTAATACCAGTTGCTTTAAGATTTTTGTAAATTTTTCACAAATTATATAATAATCTTGAAAAAAAAAGAGTCAATGCCCATTCTTTGAATCTTAGCAGTCATGGACCTGTTTAGTGTCTGGATGGGAGACCGCCTCGGAATACCAGGTGCTCTAATATTATTGGAAATTTATTACTAATTATATAATAATCTTAAAAAAAAAAAAAAAAAAAAAGAGTCAATGCCCGATCTCTTAATCTTAGCAGGTATTGGCCTGGTTAGTGCTTGGATGGGAGACCGCCTGGAAATACCAGGTGCTTTAAGCTTTAGGGTTTTCTTTCCTACTTATATAATGTACCGGCGATTAGATTGACTGATCTTTAAATAGCTCTCTCTTTGCAGCAGTCTTCGCTTATGGCCATACCACCCTGGCTATGCCAGATCATGTCTGAGCTCGGAAGCTAAGCAGGTTTGGGCCTGGTTAGTAATTGGATGGGAGACCCCCTGGTAATACCAGTTGCTTTAAGATTTTTGTAAATTTTTCACAAATTATATAATAATCTTGAAAAAAAAAGAGTGAATGCCCAATCTTTGAATCTTAGCAGTCATTGACCTGTGTAGTGTTTGGATGGGAGACCCCCTGGTAATACCAGGTGCTCTAATGTTATTGGAAATTTATTACTAATTATATAATAATCTTTAAAAAAAAGAGCCAATGCCCGATCTCTTAATCTTAGCAGGTATTGGCCTGGTTAGTGCTTGGATGGGAGACCGCCTCGGAATACCAGGTGCTGTAAGCTTTTGGATTTTCATTCCTACTTATATAATGTATGGGCGATTTGATTGGCTGATCTTTAAATAGTCTTCTCTTTGCAGTATCCTTCGCTTGCGACCGTAACAACCTGGCTATGCCTGATCTCGTCTGCTCTCGGAAGCTAAGCAGGTTTGGTCCTGTATAATGTACCGGCGATTAGATTGGCTGATCTTTAAATAGCTCTCTCTTTGCAGCAGTCTTCGCTTATGGCCATTCCACCCTGGCTATGCCAGATCATGTCTGAGCTCAGAAACTAAGCAGGTTTCGGCCTGGTTAGTAATTGGATGGCAGACCCCCTGGTAATACCAGTTGCTTTAAGATTTTTGGAAATTTTTCACAAATTATATAATAATCTTGCAAGAAAAAAAGAAAGGAGTCAATGCCCCATATCTGAATCTTAGCAGGTATGGGCCTGGTTAGTAATTGGATGGGAGACACCCTGGTAATACCAGTTGCTTTAAGATTTTTGGAAATTTTTCACAAATTATATAATAATCTTGAAAAAAAAAAAAAGTCAATGCCCGATCTCTGAATAATAGCAGGTTTTGCCTGGTTAGTACTTGGATGGAAGACGGCCGGGAAATACCAGTTGCTGTAATATTTTTGGCAATTTTTACTAATTACATAATAATCTTGCAACAAAAAAAAAAAAAAAGAGTAAATGCCCAATCTTTGAATCTTAGGAGGTATGGACCTGTTTAGTGTTTGGATGGGAGACCGCCTCGGAAAACCAGGTGCTCTAATATTATTGGAAATTTATTACTAATTATATAATAATCTTAAAAAAAAAAAAAAAAAAAAAAAAGAGTCAATGCCCGATCTCTTAATCTTAGCAGGTATTGGCCTGGTTAGTGCTTGGATGGGAGACCGCCTGGGAATACCAGGTGCTTTAAGCTTTAGGGTTTTCTTTCCTACTTATATAATGTACCGGCGATTAGATTGGCTGATCTTTAAATAGCTCTCTCTTTGCAGCAGTCTTCGCTTATGGCCATACCACCCTGGCTATGCCAGATCATGTCTGAGCTCGGAAGCTAAGCAGGTTTGGGCCTGGTTAGTAATTGGATGGGAGACCCCCTGGTAATACCAGTTGCTTTAAGATTTTTGTAAATTTTTCACAAATTATATAATAATCTTGAAAAAAAAAGAGTCAATGCCCATTCTTTGAATCTTAGCAGTCATTGACCTGTGTAGTGTTTGGATGGGAGACCCCCTGTTAATACCAGGTGCTCTAA
The DNA here is from genome assembly GCF_003368295.1 of Carassius auratus. Classification (NCBI taxonomy): domain Eukaryota; kingdom Metazoa; phylum Chordata; class Actinopteri; order Cypriniformes; family Cyprinidae; genus Carassius; species Carassius auratus. The sequence goes on from NW_020526879.1 coordinate 11,521, forward strand.
TATTATTGGAAATTTATTACTAATTATATAATAATCTTAAAAAAAAGAGCCAATGCCCGATCTCTTAATCTTAGCAGGTATTGGCCTGGTTAGTGCTTGGATGGGAGACCGCCTCGGAATACCAGGTGCTGTAAGCTTTTGGATTTTCATTCCTACTTATATAATGTATGGGCGATTTGATTGGCTGATCTTTAAATAGTCTTCTCTTTGCAGTATCCTTCGCTTGCGACCGTAACAACCTGGCTATGCCTGATCTCGTCTGCTCTCGGAAGCTAAGCAGGTTTGGTCCTGTATAATGTACCGGCGATTAGATTGGCTGATCTTTAAATAGCTCTCTCTTTGCAGCAGTCTTCGCTTATGGCCATTCCACCCTGGCTATGCCAGATCATGTCTGAGCTCGGAAACTAAGCAGGTTTCGGCCTGGTTAGTAATTGGATGGCAGACCCCCTGGTAATACCAGTTGCTTTAAGATTTTTGGAAATTTTTCACAAATTATATAATAATCTTGCAAGAAAAAAAGAAAGGAGTCAATGCCCCATATCTGAATCTTAGCAGGTATGGGCCTGGTTAGTAATTGGATGGGAGACACCCTGGTAATACCAGTTGCTTTAAGATTTTTGGAAATTTTTCACAAATTATATAATAATCTTGAAAAAAAAAAAAAAGTCAATGCCCGATCTCTGAATAATAGCAGGTTTTGCCTGGTTAGTACTTGGATGGAAGACGGCCGGGAAATACCAGTTGCTGTAATATTTTTGGCAATTTTTACTAATTACATAATAATCTTGCAACAAAAAAAAAAAAAAAGAGTAAATGCCCAATCTTTGAATCTTAGGAGGTATGGACCTGTTTAGTGCTTGGATGGGAGACCGCCTCGGAATACCAGTTGCTGTAATATTTTTGGAAATTTGTACTAATTATATAATTATCTTGAAACAAAAAGAGTCAATGCCCAATCTTTGAATCTTAGCAGCTATGGACCTGTTTAGTGTTTGGATGGGAGACCGCCTCGGAAAACCAGGTGCTCTAATATTATTGGAAATTCATTACTAATTATATAATAATCTTTAAAAAAAAAAAAAAAAAAAAAAAAAGAGTCAATGCCCGATCTCTTAATCTTAGCAGGTATTGGCCTGGTTAGTGCTTGGATGGGAGACCGCCTGGGAATACCAGGTGCTTTAAGCTTTAGGGTTTTCTTTCCTACTTATATAATGTACCGGCGATTAGATTGGCTGATCTTTAAATAGCTCTCTCTTTGCAGCAGTCTTCGCTTATGGCCATACCACCCTGGCTATGCCAGATCATGTCTGAGCTCGGAAGCTAAGCAGGTTTGGGCCTGGTTAGTAATTGGATGGGAGACCCCCTGGTAATACCAGTTGCTCTAAGATTTTTGTAAATTTTTCACAAATTATATAATAATCTTGCAAGAAAAAAAGAAAGGAGTCAATGCCCCATATCTGAATCTTAGCAGGTATGGGCCTGGTTAGTAATTGGATGGGAGACCGCCTGGGAATACCAGGTGCTTTAAGCTTTAGGGTTTTCTTTCCTACTTATATAATGTACCGGCGATTAGATTGGCTGATCTTTAAATAGCTCTCTCTTTGCAGCAGTCTTCGCTTATGGCCATACCACCCTGGCTATGCCAGATCATGTCTGAGCTCAGAAGCTAAGCAGGTTTGGGCCTAGTTAGTAATTGGATGGGAGACCCCCTGGTAATACCAGTTGCTCTAAGATTATTGTAAATTTTTCACAAATTATATAATAATCTTGAAAAAAAAAAGAGTCAATGCCCATTCTTTGAATCTTAGCAGTCATGGACCTGTTTAGTGTCTGGATGGGAGACCGCCTCGGAATACCAGGTGCTCTAATATTATTGGAAATTCATTACTAATTATATAATAATCTTAAAAAAAAAAAAAAAAAAAAAAAGAGTCAATGCCCGATCTCTTAATCTTAGCAGGTATTGGCCTGGTTAGTGCTTGGATGGGAGACCGCCTGGAAATACCAGGTGCTTTAAGCTTTAGGGTTTTCTTTCCTACTTATATAATGTACCGGCGATTAGATTGACTGATCTTTAAATAGCTCTCTCTTTGCAGCAGTCTTCGCTTATGGCCATACCACCCTGGCTATGCCAGATCATGTCTGAGCTCGGAAGCTAAGCAGGTTTGGGCCTGGTTAGTAATTGGATGGGAGACCCCCTGGTAATACCAGTTGCTTTAAGATTTTTGTAAATTTTTCACAAATTATATAATAATCTTGAAAAAAAAAGAGTGAATGCCCAATCTTTGAATCTTAGCAGTCATTGACCTGTGTAGTGTTTGGATGGGAGACCCCCTGGTAATACCAGGTGCTCTAATGTTATTGGAAATTTATTACTAATTATATAATAATCTTTAAAAAAAAGAGCCAATGCCCGATCTCTTAATCTTAGCAGGTATTGGCCTGGTTAGTGCTTGGATGGGAGACCGCCTCGGAATACCAGGTGCTGTAAGCTTTTGGATTTTCATTCCTACTTATATAATGTATGGGCGATTTGATTGGCTGATCTTTAAATAGTCTTCTCTTTGCAGTATCCTTCGCTTGCGACCGTAACAACCTGGCTATGCCTGATCTCGTCTGCTCTCGGAAGCTAAGCAGGTTTGGTCCTGTATAATGTACCGGCGATTAGATTGGCTGATCTTAAATAGCTCTCTCTTTGCAGCAGTCTTCGCTTATGGGCCATACCACCCTGGCTATGCCAGATCATGTCTGAGCTCAGAAAGCTAAGCAGGTTTGGGCCCTAGTTAGTAATTGGATGGGAGACCCCCTGGTAATACCAGTTGCTCTAAGATATTGTAAATTTTTCACAAATTATATAATAATCTTGAAAAAAAAAAGAGTCAATGCCCATTCTTTGAATCTTAGCAGTCATGGACCTGTTTAGTGTCTGGATGGGGAGACCGCCTCGGAATACCCAGGTGCTCTAATATTATTGGAAATTCATTACTAATTATATAATAATCTTAAAAAAAAAAAAAAAAAAAAAAAAGAGTCAATGCCCGATCTCTTAATCTTAGCAAGGTATTGGCCTGGTTAGTGCTTGGATGGGAGACCGCCTGGAAATACCAGGTGCTTTAAGCTTTAGGGTTTTCTTCCTACTTATATAATGTACCGGCGATTAGATTGACTGATCTTTAATAGCTCTCTCTTGCCAGCAGTCTTCGCTTATGGCCATACCACCCTGGCTATGCCAGATCATGTCTGAGCTCGGAGCTAAGCAGGTTTGGGCCTGGTTAGTAATTGGATGGGAGACCCCCTGGTAATACCAGTTGCTTTAAGATTTTTGTAAATTTTTCACAAATTATATAATAATCTTGAAAAAAAAAGAGTGAATGCCCAATCTTTGAATCTTAGCAGTCATTGACCTGTGTAGTGTTTGGATGGGAGACCCCCTGGTAATACCAGGTGCTCTAATGTTATTGGAAATTTATTACTAATTATATAATAATCTTTAAAAAAAAGAGCCAATGCCCGATCTCTTAATCTTAGCAGGTATTGGCCTGGTTAGTGCTTGGATGGGAGACCGCCTCGGAATACCAGGTGCTGTAAGCTTTTGGATTTTCATTCCTACTTATATAATGTATGGGCGATTTGATTGGCTGATCTTTAAATAGTCTTCTCTTTGCAGTATCCTTCGCTTGCGACCGTAACAACCTGGCTATGCCTGATCTCGTCTGCTCTCGGAAGCTAAGCAGGTTTGGTCCTGTATAATGTACCGGCGATTAGATTGGCTGATCTTTAAATAGCTCTCTCTTTGCAGCAGTCTTCGCTTATGGCCATTCCACCCTGGCTATGCCAGATCATGTCTGAGCTCGGAAACTAAGCAGGTTTCGGCCTGGTTAGTAATTGGATGGCAGACCCCCTGGTAATACCAGTTGCTTTAAGATTTTTGGAAATTTTTCACAAATTATATAATAATCTTGCAAGAAAAAAAGAAAGGAGTCAATGCCCCATATCTGAATCTTAGCAGGTATGGCCTGGTTAGTAATTGGATGGGAGACACCCTGGTAATACCAGTTGCTTTAAGATTTTTGGAAATTTTTCACAAATTATATAATAATCTTGAAAAAAAAAAAAAGTCAATGCCCGATCTCTGAATAATAGCAGGTTTTGCCTGGTTAGTACTTGGATGGAAGACGGCCGGAAATACCAGTTGCTGTAATATTTTTGGCAATTTTTACTAATTACATAATAATCTTGCAAAAAAAAAAAAAAAAAAGAGTAAATGCCCAATCTTTGAATCTTAGGAGGTTGGACCTGTTTAGTGTTTGGATGGGAGACCCCCCTGTTAATACCAGGTGCTCTAATATTATTGGAAATTTATTACTAATTATATAATAATCTTAAAAAAAAAAAAAAAAAAAAAAAAAAGAGTCAATGCCCGATCTCTTAATCTTAGCAGGTATTGGCCTGGTTAGTGCTTGGATGGGAGACCGCCTGGGAATACCAGGTGCTTTAAGCTTTAGGGTTTTTTTCCTACTTTATAATGTACCGGCGATTAGATTGGCTGATCTTTAAATAGCTCTCTCTTTGCAGCAGTCTTCGCTTATGGCCATACCACCCTGGCTATGCCAGATCATGTCTGAGCTCGGAAGCTAAGCAGGTTTGGGCCTGGTTAGTAATTGGATGGGAGACCCCCTGGTAATACCAGTTGCTTTAAGATTTTTGTAAATTTTCACAATTATATAATAATCTTGAAAAAAAAAAGAGTCAATGCCATTCTTGAATCTTAGCAGTCATTGACCTGTGTAGTGTTTGGATGGGAGACCCCCCTGTTAATACCAGGTGCTCTAATATTATTGGAAATTTATTACTAATTATATAATAATCTTAAAAAAAGAGCCAATGCCCGATCTCTTAATCTTAGCAGGTATTGGCCTGGTTAGTGCTTGGATGGGAGACCGCCTCGGAATACCAGGTGCTGTAAGCTTTTGGATTTTCATTCCTACTTATATAATGTATGGGCGATTTGATTGGCTGATCTTTAAATAGTCTTCTCTTTGCAGTATCCTTCGCTTGCGACCGTAACAACCTGGCTATGCCTGATCTCGTCTGCTCTCGGAAGCTAAGCAGGTTTGGTCCTGTATAATGTACCGGCGATTAGATTGGCTGATCTTTAAATAGCTCTCTCTTTGCAGCAGTCTTCGCTTATGGCCATTCCACCCTGGCTATGCCAGATCATGTCTGAGCTCGGAAACTAAGCAGGTTTCGGCCTGGTTAGTAATTGGATGGCAGACCCCCTGGTAATACCAGTTGCTTTAAGATTTTTTGGAAATTTTTCACAAATTATATAATAATCTTGCAAGAAAAAAAGAAAGGAGTCAATGCCCCATATCTGAATCTTAGCAGGTATGGGCCTGGTTAGTAATTGGATGGGAGACACCCTGGTAATACCAGTTGCTTTAAGATTTTTGGAAATTTTTTCACAAATTATATAATAATCTTGAAAAAAAAAAAAAAGTCATGCCCGATCTCTGAATAATAGCAGGTTTTGCCTGGTTAGTACTTGGATGGAAGACGGCCGGGAAATACCAGTTGCTGTAATATTTTTGGCAATTTTTACTAATTACATAATAATCTTGCAACAAAAAAAAAAAAGAGTAAATGCCCAATCTTTGAATCTTAGGAGGTATGGACCTGTTTAGTGCTTGGATGGGAGACCGCCTCGGAATACCAGTTGCTGTAATATTTTTGGAAATTTGTACTAATTATATAATTATCTTGAAACAAAAAGAGTCAATGCCCAATCTTTGAATCTTAGCAGCTATGGACCTGTTTAGTGTTTGGATGGGAGACCGCCTCGGAAACCAGGTGCTCTAATATTATTGGAAATTCATTACTAATTATATAATAATCTTTAAAAAAAAAAAAAAAAAAAAGAGTCAATGCCCGATCTCTTAATCTTAGCAGGTATTGGCCTGGTTAGTGCTTGGATGGGAGACCGCTGGGAATACCAGGTGCTTTAGCTTTAGGGTTTTCTTTCCTACTTATAAATGTACCGGCGATTAGATTGGCTGATCTTTAAATAGCTCTCTCTTTGCAGCAGTCTTCGCTTATGGCCATACCACCCTGGCTATGCCAGATCATGTCTGAGCTCGGAAGCTAAGCAGGTTTGGGCCTGGTTAGTAATTGGATGGGAGACCCCTGGTAATACCAGTTGCTCTAAGATTTTTTGTAAATTTTTCACAAATTATATAATAATCTTGTAAGAAAAAAAGAAAGGAGTCAATGCCCCATATCTGAATCTTAGCAGGTATGGGCCTGGTTAGTAATTGGATGGGAGACCGCCTGGGAATACCAGGTGCTTTAAGCTTTAGGGTTTTCTTTCTACTTATATAATGTCCGGCGATTAGATTGGCTGATCTTTAAATAGCTCTCTCTTTGCAGCAGTCTTCGCTTATGGCCATACCACCCTGGCTATGCCAGATCATGTCTGAGCTCAGAAGCTAAGCAGGTTTGGGCCTGGTTAGTAATTGGATGGGAGACCCCCTGGTAATACAGTTGCTTTAAAGATTTTTGTAAATTTTTCACAAATTATATAATATCTTAAAAAAAAAGAAGCCAATGCCCGATCTCTGAATCTTAGCAGGTATTGGCCTGGTTAGTGCTTGGATGGGGACCGCCTCGGAATACCAGGTGCTGTAAGCTTTTGGGTTTTCATTCCTACTTATATAATGTA